>NC_139703.1:22792532-22916111 GCF_964188405.1 Protomyctophum parallelum | reverse complement strand
GCACAGTTCTGTAGGACAGTGCTTCTCAAGATGTGATTAGCTTAATGTGCAACACTGTTTTCTCACTCAACAGTGAACAAACCAAAATAAGTGTATACAGGGCATCTGCACATTTCTAAAGAGGCAATTTAAGGAATTTTAAGACCTTTTTAATACCTCTAAAATAAAATAAGTACGTAAGCAAAAGTAATCAGACTATGATATAAAAACTGGTCAAACATTGGCCATATTGTCAAACAATATAAGATCTACATGCTCGCAAGCAGGTGTAGATCTGCTATTTTCACAACATAATAATAATAATACGTGGGACTGATATAGCGCTTTTCTAATACCCAAAGACGCTTTACATGTGTGGTGGCCGGGAACATGAGAAAATGACAACCTTATTAGAAAACAAGTAAAATAAGAGTGAAAACCAATAAGAACAGTACATGTAACGGGTTAATAACACATCAGCTCGGGAATGCTATTCTGAACAGGTGGGTTTTCTGTGAGGTTTTGAAGGTGGGAGTGAGGGGGCAACCCGGATCTGTTTGGGGAGGGCATTCCAGAGGGTAGGGGCGGCCACGGAGAAGGCCCTGTCGCCCCAGGTTTTGAGCCTGATCTTCTTGGGGATCACAAACATCTGTGGAACAGAGTCAAACTAGATGAAACGCCTCAACAACTACAATTACAAGTGCTTGTCAGGGTGGGTGTCAAATAGGATTTTTTGTGGGGGACCTCAGTTCAAATACGATAAAACAAAAATTCTGTTCAGATAGGATTTCTGGGGGGTGTTCAAATAAGATCATTTTGGAGGTTCGTGGCCTGAAAAGGTTGAGAACCAACCACTGCTGTAGGACTACTGTGATTTCATGTTACCTGAAATGGATACTCAGACATGTGGTTGTGTTTGTTTCGCCACAGGTTTGGTTACCCTGATGACAACTACCTGAGCAGAGTGAGGGACGAGCTGAAGGATAAAGGCATCAAATAAAGAGAAAAACTCTACTGTCTGTAAAATGAAACATAATAGGGAACAGAAGTTCTGACATCACTCGTTCATCATTATCTCATATAATGGTAAAAAAAAGAAAAACATTTGGTGGCAGTCACATTATTGATTTCTCGTCGCCGTCAGTTGATTCTTCATATCCATGAGTCAAACCTCTGGATCATTTGTTTATTTTTGGAATACAGTTCTTACAGTATTTGACGCAACATAAGAAGGTCTATGGGAATTCCAAATGGGGGTGGGGGGGGGGGGAGCGACCCAGGCAAGATGTGTAAATTACGTCAGACACCGGTTCTCTATAACAATTTGCTTTGGGCACACTGGCATCTCAGAAATTACTTACTACTTTTCGTGCCATAATCGTATATTTACATTTTATAAATCCCAGCACTTTAATGCCACCATCGTATATTTACATTTTATGGTGTTTATAGTACAGAATCAATGATCATTGTAATATTTACCGCTTAGGGCACCGCCATCTTGGAGCGGTCAAAAAACAAACTAGATTGACCCACTGAAACAGCGTCAGCTAATACTTTCATCCTGGTGTCCCAATTTTGGCAATGCGTTGTGTTGTATCAATATTTGTACCCCCCACTACATGCACACACACACACACACACACACACACACACACACACAGTTTAATTGCACTGATTTATAAACACAGATGAGGCTGTTCAACAGCACAGATTTTTATGTATAGTAGGTGGTTTCTGCCCGAATTGTAAAACCCACGCAGACATAAAAGGGTGTTCAATAGCATTGATTTATAAACCCACAGACAAAGGGTGTTCAATTGATTTATTAAATCAAGTAAATAAAAGCTTAAATATGGAGGTAGGTTTGCGTCCGACAGTGACAATATCATGATTATCATCCAATAGCTTTATGTATTGGAACATAGAGCATTAACGTTTTGATTCAATCTTTGTTTTAAGAAAACAATTCTTCAGGATCACTTACAGCATCTTTTATTTCTCATTTCCTAGCTCAGGGACGTGTTGCCTGTTGACTTGGTTTGTTTCAATGCTGCACTAAATGTAAGTTTCTCTGGACTACAATATTATTATTAAATAATCAGCTCAGTATCAAAGATTTGGTAGCTCTTTGCTGATTAGGGACTTTATTTGTGAATCTAATAAATGGGAGAGTGGGAGGGGACTAAAATGACATCACTACAAGTTTCATTATGTTGGACTATTAGGCCTACTTGGCTTTGTGGTTAATCGAGAGATTCTGTTCTTCCTCTTTTCTACCTTGCTGTGGAAGGCAATAAAATTATTTTCAAATCAATATTTTTGTGTCCAATTTGTCTTTGTTTACAAGCATGCATGCCAGTCTGAGATGGTTAGTATCCCTCTGTTATTCAGAGGTCCTCTTAGTTTTTTAATTAGTTACATTTCTTGAGAAATGTATCTCTGTACTATATTCTTTCCAGGAAATACTGCATGTAATAAATTGAACCATATCCTATTTCTACCAGCGTACGTACAGAATTCAATTTTGATTTTTGTACAGTATTTCAAATATACAGTATAGTGAAGCAACAAGGCATTTAAGTTTAATTTGCAAAGTAGAGGAAAGGTATAGGCTATAAGGAGGACATAAGCAAATATCTGGTCTCTTCAAATGAGAGTGAGGTAGGGGTGAACAGGATAGGTGGGCATCTCAGTGTTTCAAAATGCATGTTTTAAAGTAAAATAAACGTGGACATTAAACCATTATAAACATTCGACAATAGTCTAATAGTTCTACAATTGCTACAAAACCTGTACATTCAGCTGGAACTTGAAGGATACATTTAAGCCTGATAATGATGAAGTTCTGTTCACATCGTGTATACATTACATTACTTAGGCCTACACATTCAAATTCTAACATTTTGGACAAAGTAGCCAATTTTACATTGGGTGCCCAGATGTCATAGTGCCCAAATATCCTGTATCTGCCTCATTTACCAGCCTTTTATAGGTCCACTCACTGTTAACAGTTTTTGTATTGAAATTGTACTTGAATTCTGCAAACTGTTAATAAATCAATCAATCAAAGTCATGAAGGAAGTTCATGAGCATTCTTTTCATTGGGCGCAGCCCACTATACACGTAGTGCAATAACAATAAACCATTCCGCTCTAGGACGGATATACAAACACCAAAGTGAATCGTCACCAGTCAGTCAGAATACTGTGTCGGATGCTTTCACTTTCATTTATCTGGAAGTTGTTGGAACGAGTACCGAGACAGTGAGTGAGTCTTCTACATTTAATTACAAAAATATTAATCTAAATACTCAGACTATAGACGAAACTGTAGATTAAAATGTTATTATAATGTGTTTAAAATCACTAGGAATCATCTTCCTGAGACTGGCTACCTAACCCTGAAACACCAGGGCTAGAGGGGCTTAATTGTCTGCAAAATGTTTTACAAAAGTATAAGTAGCCTATCAATACTGCAATTTAGAATACTCTATTCTAAATTACTAAAGTAAAAGTCTGAAATTTAAAATGTACTCAAATAAAAGTACAAACTTAAAAAACAAAAAAAAACACATAAGCTAAATTCCAATACCGCAACTTTCACACTCGCTCACTCTCCTCGCGTCCTCCACTCGCTCCTCGGCTCCGCCCCCAGCGAGGAGGAGAGGAGGAGGAGAGGATTCAATGCGAGGACAGAGTGGTGGTCGAATTTTCCTCTGGAATCGGAATGTACTACGCTGTCATTTCAAAGCGACGGCACATTCCGCGATCACTAATGACGTGTATCAATTCAATTCAATTCAAAGGGCTTTATTGGCATGGGAAAACATACGTTTCATTGCCAAAGCAAAAGTGGTGTCACACAGCTGGATGCCTGGATCACTGGAACTCCGAACAGAGCCGTACAGTCTACAGAATAGACAATTCATCATTTTGTACATGTAACCGAGGGTCCGAGGCCAATGTGTATGTATTGGTAACATGTGCAAGGCAAGGCTATTTATTCCTGAAATAGTGAATAAGCGCCAGGATGCGCACACGTATAAATCACCCCCCCCCCACTCCTCCGACAGTCAGTCCTCCTCCGCGGTCTTTGCAAATAACGGACACTATAACAGGAATTAGGTATAGTCTCTCTGACTTACATATTCAGTTCAGTCCACATATAAATAAATACGTCATTCATAGCAGTCTGTGCATTCAGGCATGCACAGAGATAAATTAACTATAGCTTTTGAGGTGCGCACAATATAGCCGGCCTAATTTATATATCCTACTTTTATTATGCTTATATCACACAACGCAATAAAGCCAGTGGCTTGTTGTGGTCCTTTCACTTTCACATAAGTAGGCTAGATAGGCTACTTTATCATTCTGAAGCTCTATTCATTCAGCGAAAATGTGTCTCTTCAACAAACAGTTGAACAGTGCGTGCATGTGTGTGTTGGCCGTTGGGTCGGCGACTTCAGCCAGTCAGCCGGCCGGCAGCTAGTGGATGGGGGGGGGGGGGGTGCACAGTATCGGGTTTCATCAGTGTTTTGTGTGGAGGAGGCGGACTTATGTCACTGGAGAAGGAAAAAAAACATGTACACGTGATGCGGAAATCCGCTGCGAGGAGACAAAATACCCCACCGAGCCTGCACCTGGTACACTCGCTCTATGCGGTCTCGGAGAGCCCACTCGGCTCCTCCACTCGACTCCACTCTCCTCCTCGATGGAGCACTTTAACAAATCGAACGTTAACCATTTCCGGGTCACGCTGGAATGACCCCGAGTGACCGAGTGGGAGTGAGCGAGTGGCCAAGATTTTGGGTATTGGAATTTAGCTATAGGCCTAGGTGAACACATTGCTGTTCTAGTGGTTGCACCACTCAAAAAAGCGCGTTGCCGGTGTGCGAGCGTGCCGCGTAGTGTAGGCTACGTGCATGCGTGTGTGTGCACAGTCTAGAAACTATCTGGGGTATGGCAATAATGTAATTTCGTTAAAAAAATCCAATTAAATAGCATGCATAGAGATTTGACATGATTCTTCTTAACAATGCTGAGAGCACATTTTGGAATAACTGAATTCGGTTGACAGTTTGATCTGTGTATAGCGTCACTGCGACTGGTTGCCCGACGCCGAGGAAAAAGTATAGATACGTGTGATGTCCAAACGTTGACTTAAAAAAGGATATTTATTCACTGTAGGCCTACCTTCAGTATTACATAAAGCAAAATATCTATGTATCTATAGGTGAAAATTCCAGCTTCATCATTAATATATAATTGGCCTAAATATCATGTCAATATATTCTTTTAAATAGTCACACACACACACACACACACACACACACGTGCACACATGCACATGCACACACCAAATAGGATAGCCTTTAGGCCTCTTTTCCACTATGGGGTGGAACAAGAACCAGAACTAGAACTTTCCGGATCCCAGAACTACCAGGAACCTGTGAAGTTCCAGAACCAAGTTCTGCTTCTGTTTCCATATAACCAGAACCCAGAACTTTCAAGAACCTGTTAAGTCTGTTAAGTATAGTATTGTACTTAAATACATTTCGGCCATTTGAAAATAGACAATCTACAAGCTCGATGAGACACATGTGAGCTTGTAGATTGTCTATTTTCAAATGTATTTGCTTTATTTATTGTACTTTTCTAAACCAATAATATGAACATATTTTTATATGCCACATGTCACATATGCCACAGCTGTGGCTGCCACATGCCACAGCTGTCACATATATTTCCTATACATAATACATATACTGTATATGCACATACTGTAGTGTATGAACATGGATGTAGCATACATTCTGCATATATACTATATTTGCCGCTATATAGGCTATATTTGCCCCTTTCCATGTGGGGAGTGGGAAAACAGTAAAACACCCGTTTTAAATGCATTAGACCAGTTGTTCTCCAACCTTTACCTGTTTACAATATTTTGCTTAAACGGCAAGAGAAAAATAAATCTCGTATAGCTCATATGATGCTAAATGATAACCCACCTTTTGAATATAGCATTTAACATGAGTGTGGGTTGCAATTATAGTGCCTCTTGAGCAGATTGTGCCATAACATCCAGTCCAGTTGTAATGTCAATATCAAGAAATGTGCAAATACAAATCATTTAACCGTTGTGCTAGTTGAATTTAATTATTCCAATGTGTAGTATTGTGTACAGCACATTTATAGTAATGATATGCCTAATGCCTTGCCCAAGCAATATTGTGCTTCTGTTCTGACAATTTAGAATAGATCATGGCTCTCTCGCACACACACCCCCGGACACCCCTCTCTGCAGTTAGCCTAGCTGTTAGCGGTAGAACAACAACTGCAAGGAAACTCGTCGCGACAGCTTTATGGCTCTCTCTCTCCCTCACGCACACACACGCTCTGTCTCTCCCTCTCTCGTGGCCATAGTGTTTCTGTGTGCTTTTCCAGGTTATTTTTCTGTGTGTCCGCGGCGCTGCATGTGTCGCACTCAGAAGTTTAAAATGTGCGGTGTTGTGTTGTGTGGCTGTGCGCTTCGCCTCGCTCCGGTCTCCTCAGTGTTGTCACTCACCTCAGCTCAACCAATCAAGAGCAGCAGCGCTGCCCGACCCCGCCCATAGGTTCCCAGAACTCAGTGTTAGTAGGCCTATAGACCGATTCCGTACCGGTTTCATGGTCGCAGCCTACGTATTTCCTGTAGGCGGACTCGACGTAGCTGCGGGGGTAAAACCCTCACCAGGCGCACCTCTTCCACTACAGTGAACGGCAGAGTGACTGATGTTAGTTTGCCTCAAACTTTACTCCTTTACCTGCTTTTTTACTAACACTAACATTACAAAGATGCACAGAACATCGAGATGAACCTGTGTAGTTTATGGCTGCTCCAACAGTAGTGGCAACATAACAAATAAAATAAAAACGGAATGTCTAATATCCACCGCGTTGGCGGGGACCAGAGCCATTGAGCAATGGTTGAGACAAAGCAGTGAAAGATACATAACGCCAGTCTTACCCAATACCAAATATTTCTGTTTTATTAACACAAGGCTGCTGTACTTTATACCTCATACTTTAAATGCTTAGTATGAGGTATAAAATACAGCAGCCTTGTGTTCATAAAACAGAAAGATTGGGTATTGGGTAAGACTGAAATTATGTATCTTGCAGGATTCTTCACTGCTTTGTCTCAACCATTACTCAATGGCTCTGGTCTCAGCCATCGCGGTGGATATTAGACATTCCGTTTTATTTTATTTGTTATGTTGCCACTACTGTTGGAGCAGCCATAAACTACACAGGTTCATCTCGATGTTCTGGGCATCTTTGTAATGTTAGTGTTAGTAAAAAAGCAGGTAAAGGAGTAAAGTTTGAGGCAAACTAACATCAGTCACTCTGCCGTTCACTGTAGTGGAAGAGGTGCGTCTGGTGAGGGTTTTACTCCCGCAGCTATGTCGAGTCCGCCTACAGGAAATACGTAGGCTGCGACCATGAAACCGGTACGGAATCGGTCTATATAGCCTGACCCAAACAGAGACATTTCTCGTCTAGAGGGGCGGGTCGCGCCTCAGAAATGCGCGCACCCTGATTGGATCTCATCGATCTGTCCGTCACCCCCGGCCCCTCCTCTCCCCCCTAGTGCAGCGCTACGTCACATCATTTAGAGCGACGCCCACCCGGAAGGGTTGACTCCCACTTTTATACTGGTTCAGCCCACGGATTTTTCCAGGCTTTCATCTTTCTCGCAGACGAAATGAAAGCCTGGGTATCGAGGCTAGTAGGCCTACTACCTCAAAAGCAGGGCCGGAAAAAGGTTCTGAGAACCTGGTCTGAAACCGTGCCGTACCGCGCTGTGGAAACAAACCCAGAACTAAAAAAAATAGGTTCAGGTTCTGGAAAGTTCTGGTTCCACCTTGCTAGTGGAAAAGGGGCCCAAGTGTGTTAGAAAGCAGATGGACTTTTATCAAAAATGTGGTTGCTGATAACGCATTGATTTATTCTGATGGTAACAAGATGACTCACCCTTTTTCCCTTTTTGGTGAGTTGTCCGGATGACTCACCAAAAACTGCAGACAACTCACCAAAAAGTGCAGACAACTCACCAAAAAGTACAGACAACTTCATAACACAAAGAACAAAAGAATTTACATACATAAAGACATGAAGACAAGAGCAATATCCACCGTGTGAAATTGCCCGAACAGCCAAGGCTCCAAAAACAGTCAGCAATGTTAGTTAAGGGTTTTTATTTTCCTTTAACTCCTCCACCAACATCCAGAACAGCTTCAACAGTGTGAAACCAGAAAAATAACAAAACTACTGAGAAAATAAATGAACACTTGAGCAAAACACTATGAACAAACCCAAACTGGATACGAGCTCTCTCAGAAGGTCCCTTGTTCACACAAGGGCCTGCAGCTCTCCCTCAGGGTTGTTACCTGTGTCATGGCCCACATCTTATCCAGTGCCCAGTGGATCCTACCACTGGGCACAGACTCACTCAGCACATTGCTTCTCAATTACATTACTCATATAAACATCAACAACCCCTTGAATAAACAGTAACCTAAACCTTCTCAATAATATGTTACAAGTAAACAAGTATAAATCTGAATGAACACTCCATGACAATTACTCAAAGTATCAGGAAAAACACCCCTCTCCTCCACATTACTTGGCACCTTCCTCCCCTTCTTAAAGTGCCAGCACTGGAGAGGCCCTACACACTGAGGTTGCAATAAACACAGGTTAATAAACTGCATGTTCTCCCTCTGGGTAACATTTAATTTGTACATCCTGTAAATGCATACATCCACAGTATTGACATTACCTGATAGGACCTGTCTGCCCCACTACCCACAGTCTGTGTGGTGTGTGCGTGCGTGCAATGTGCTTAATCAGTGTGTGTGTGTGTATACTGTATAGGGCATGGGCTGCCCCGTGACACACCGCTTAGATTATATTGAACATCACATTATGTTCATAGATACACACACACACACACACACACACACACACACACACACACACACACACACGCACACACACACACACACACACACACACACACACACACACACACACACACACACACACACACACACACACACGCACACACACAGGACAGGATAGCCTATTTTAAGTGTGTTATAAAGCAGATGGACTTTGATCAAAAAATGTGGTTGCTGAACATCACATGTAGATTGAAAATAAATACAATCTTATATTTGGAGCTAATTCATATTTTTATTATACACTTTTCAACCTGTTCCACAGCACGGGAGACCAGCAAAGGGTTAACTTCAACAAAGTGTGACCCGCCATATCAACCTAACAGCTGCAGAATTACCAGTTCAAAAGGATTTTCTCATAAGACAGACGGTGAGTTTGGTATAATTGTATATAATTCAACACAGAACATCAACATTTTTAAGTCCATGATACATTTCTATTCATCAGAATGATGTATTGTAGTCAAAATGTATTGTATATTAAAAACTATTGTATGAATCAAGGTTTTTATTTTAAATTAAGACACGTAGCATTCAAAAACATTTTGTTTTCATTCCCAGTGTGTAGAAATGGCGTCTGCCAGCAGTCTGCTGTCTGATGAGAACTTCCTTTGTTCTATCTGTCTGGATGTGTTCACTGATCCAATCAGCACTCCATGTGGACACAACTACTGCAAAGCCTGTATCACACATTACTGGGACACTAGTGATTTGTGTCATTGTCCACTATGTAACAAAACCTTCTGTAATAGACCAGAATTCTCTGTTAATAAAGTCCTCTCTGAGATGGTTGATCAGTTCAGGAGTTCAAAACAATCCAGCACCAACCCAGAACCTGCTAAACCAGATGAAGTGTCCTGTGATTTCTGTACTGAGCCAAAGCTGAAGGCCCTGAAGTCTTGCCTGGTGTGTCTGGCCTCCTTCTGCGAGACTCACCTGGAGCCTCATCTGAGAGCCACAGCGTTTAAACGACACAAACTAATCAACCCTGTGAAGAACCTGGAAGACATTATGTGTCAGAAACATGATAGACCTCTGGAGCTGTTCTGTAAGACTGACCTTGTGTGTGTTTGTCAGTTCTGCACCCAGGCAGATCACAAGTCACATCAAATCGTATCTCTGAAAGAGGCATATGACGGGAAGAAGGCTGAGCTGGGAAAGACAGAGGCTGAAGTTCAGCTGATGATACGGGAGAGAGAAGTGAAGATTCTCAAAGTCGAACGCTCAGTAGTGCTCAGCTTTAAAGCTGCAGACAGAGAGATAGCAGACAGTGAGAAGGTCTTCACTGCTCTGATCAGTTGTATTGAGAGATGCCAGGTTGAGGTCAGGAATGTGATTGAAGAGAAGCAAAAATCAACAGAGAAACAGGCTGAAGGCTTCATCAAAGAGCTGCAACAGGAAATCACTCGGTTAGAGAAAAGAAGCTCTGAGCTGAAACAGCTCTCACACACTGAAGACCACATCCAACTTCTCCAGAACTTTAAACCCATCAACATCCCTGTACCCATCAAGGACTGGACAAAGGTCAGTGTCCATCCATCTTCATATGTGGGGGCTGTGGGTACAGTGTTGGATCAGCTGAAGAAGACAGTTAGTAAAGAGATGGAGAAGCATATTCGTGAGCAGTATCAACACGATCACGGCTCCCTCGGTTTACCACAAACCAAGCTGGGCCCTATATTTGATACCCTGGATCGTGAGCTGGGTAAGCTCATGTTCAAAGTGCCGGAACAGCCGCGGTGGCCAGAGGAGCTACAGCTGCAGGAGAGACAGAAGAACCTTGTCCGATATGTCTCGAAAACCATCCCCAAATGGAAAAACAAACATTTGTTTGTTTTTGGAACACAGTTCTTATTTGACACGATATAAGAAAAGTCTATGGGAATTCAGAATGGGGGAAAGAAAGCGACCCAGTGCTTAATAGAAATTTGCTTTGGGAACACTGGCATCTCAGTATTAGGCTACTTACAAACTTTCATCTCGATGTCCCTGGACATTCCTAAAAATTTCCCCAAATCAGCAGATCTACATGCATCATGTTGCAACATGTTGTAATTGACTGTATTAACAGTACACAGTTACAGTTTTACAATAATGTTGTTTTCAACCTTTATAGATCTGTTATTGTAGATATGATAAAGTATAGTGCTTAAAGGAGAATTCCATACTAAAAGGCTTTCTTACCTTTCTTTGTAGTTGTTACGTCCCCACCAAAGAGGTCCAGTTGTTATTTTGTGCAAAAGCTCCTTATTGGCTATTTCCCCTTCCATAAGCCCTCAATGAAATGCATTGAATTGAATGGGATGTATGGGGTGTTGTGCTAATTCGCTTATTTCCATCGCTCAAAATTATAATTGTTTTGTATATATCCTCTCTTCATAATGTAAATAATAACCCAAGCGGCACACTTTACTACTTCTTTCGATGGAAATAAGCGAATTAGCACAACACCCCATACATCCCATTCAATTCAATGCAATTCATTTAGGGCTTATGGAAGGGGAAATAGCCAATAAGGAGCTTTTGCACAAAATAACACCTGGACCTCTTTGGTGGGGACGTAACAACTACAAAGAAAGGTAAGAAAGCCTTCTAGCATGGAATTCTCCTTTAACAGTGGTAGGATCCAATGGAGTTAGGTGGTTTAGTCCGAAGCACTTTTTAATGTAAAGGCTGTTCAACAGCACTGATTTATTTAAAATATTGAGATAGTTGGTTTCTTCTGCCCGACAGCACCAAATTGTAAAACATACACAGACATAAAGGGTGTTTAATAGCATTGATTTATTAAAGTAAAATAAAAGCTTAAATATGGAGATAGGTTTGCGTCCGACAGTGACAATGACATCACACAACAATCTTCATGTTGGACTATTACTGGGCTTTGTTGAATTCTTGATTCTAATTGGTTAAATCGAGGGATTCTGTTCTACCTCTTGGTCTCCCTCGCTGTGGAAGGCAATAAAATCATTCAAATCAACATTTGTGTCAAATTGTAGATGTCTTTGTTAACAAGTAGCTGTTTAATGAGCAGGACCAATAATACCTGGAAGTTATGCGGGAAAGCCTACTCTTTTGAAGCCTACTTTCTAGCCTTCAAAAATTGCTATTTTTCAATAGCTAAAGCATAACATAATGCACCAAAAGGGGTTCCCGCCCAAAATGGGCTAGGCACCTCCTCCCCCCATGACCCCCCCCCCCCCAGTCTCTGTCCTTCCTGAAGGGTCGCTACATTATTAAAGAACATTAAGCGCACGAACATTGTAGGTGCACTGTACAGAAAGCTTGCATTATCCTATTTATCTGCAAAGTAGATCATAACTGTGTAGACATGTTATGAGCTACTTTCTGTCAAGAAAATTCTGTGCAGGTGATTATTTCTTTCCAAGTGTCAGAGTTTGGAAGCTCGTTTTCAACAACGCAATGTCCTGCTGCCTCCTGCATTATAGAAATAGGTGGTAGTACGTGGTAGCGGCCGTCAGGTTAAGTACGTGGTACACTTGTGCCGGATTTACAGTAGTAGGGGCCCCCGGGCTAGACAAAATGTCAGGGCCCCCTTCGGCCATGCAGTGTGCAATTTGGCTGCGTGGCCGAAAAAGAAAAATAGGGGTATTTTGGTTTAATTTTGGGGTACCCAGCCCCCAACAGACAGACAGACAAACAGACTAGTCGCTGTGCATGGCAGGCTTTACACTGGATCAGGCTTCCCACAGCATGGCACTGTCTCTACAGTGCAGACAGCAGAGCAGAAGCTCTCAATGTTTTAACCATAATACAACTAAATATACAACAAATCTCACTTGAATTGGAATGCATTTTTCAGTCTAATGCAGCCCACCCTAGACCAGTACAGTACAGTACAGTAGAGGGACCCCCACATGGTAACTCTGCCATCTCTCAACCGTTTCAGACGCAGGGCGGCTCGCCGGAACCGGCCCGGCCCCCTGGGTGCGGGGGGGGGGGGGGGTCTGGATGTTCCGGGGACCCCCACATCATTTCTCGACCGTTTTGGATGCGGGGTGGCTCGCCTGAAACGGGCCGGCACACTGGGATGGCGCGTTAAAAGTAGCAAACCCTTCCCTCGACATGAAAACGTTTGTGAACCACAGCAGAATGCTTTGTATTTACCTCTATTCTCCAGAAGTTGACCATGACCCCCTCACCTCAGTAGTTCCTCAAGGGAGTCAAGACCATGTGCACACACCCAGTGACCCAGTGTGTATTCTGTCCAACCTCTGTGCACACACGCAGTGACCCAGTGTGTATTCTGTCCAACCTCTGTGCACACATGCAGTGACCAGTGTGTATTCTGTCCAACCTCTGTGCACACATGCAGTGACCAGTGTGTATTCTCTCTCAGAACCAAGGACTTGGCAGTATAGATGTCCAGAACCTTCTTCATCGTCTAATCTGTGAAGTTAATGATAAATAACTACATGACTTCTCCAACACAGAACAGGTATTTTACTTTATACCTTCCCCAAATGTCCTATTCCCCAAATTACAAAAATAAATAAGTACCAACACTTAAAATAATACAAACTACAATATGGATTAATACATGAATGGTCGCATACAATAAAACACTTATTTAAATAATAATGCGCCACATAGATCCCGTAGATGGATGGCCATCAATTGCAATTAAATCAGATGATGAAACAATTCAGGGTTGGGGACAAAATTATGCACAAAATATGATCCAAATGTTCTGTGATTTGCATGCATTGTTCAGCAGTGATTTTCAACCAGTGGTCCAGGGACCACCAGTGGTCCTTGAGAGGGTTCCAGGTGGTCCCCAGCTAAATGATGGATAATTGGTACTCTTAAAAGGTCCATTTGGTTTCATTTTACACTCTCCAGGGTTAAATTATTGTTAAATATCTGCATTACTTAATTTACAATAAGTCTTACACAATTAGAGAATGTAGAAGAATTGTTATTTTGAACGTTAGCTGTATACTCTCCTAATGGCACCAACGTCAATCAATAAAGCATGGAATTGTGGACAAAATCTTATCCATGTTATGTACCTGGCCTAGGGGGTGCCACGATACACAACAAAAAACAGGGGAGACGCAGTTGACCAAATAAATAGAATTTATTAACTAAACAAAAATAGTAAATTAAGGAACAAAATCATGATTGAACAGATGAAGTGTGGAGATCAGTAGTCAGTGGTGTAGTGCGTGTATGCATGAGTGAGATGTATAGTGTGCGTGTTGTATGGATTAACATAAATGTTGAGAAGTGTGCATGGTGGAGTGCAGGAGGCAAATGAAAGGAACAGATCTGGGGAAGGACTGGGGAAGCAGGCATTTATAGGGCGTCGACACCCGGGCCCAGGTGCGAGCCACTTAGGCTGATCATCATGTCTAGCTCTGCTCCCCAATCCTATTGGATACAAAGAACATAGGTTACTATAGGGCAAACAGTAAACACAACATACCTAAACCAGACAACCTAAGAGTAATAACACACAATATAGGGAACCGTCACATCCAACAACAAGACATTTTAAGTCTTGGGTCTGAGAGGCTAAATGTCATCAAATGGTGGTCTGTGGCTCAAATGCAGAATAAACACTGGACCTTGATATGAAAAGGGTTGAAAATCACTGCTCTACACAGTTCCTGCTTCAATGAGAGGAGAGTGCCTGTCTGTCGTCGGCAGTATGCTCTGGATTTTCATAATTGCCTTTTCTCCCTGGCCTGTGCACACACACCCAGTGACCATTGTGTATCATCTCTCCAACCTCAACATCCTAGTCTCAGTACCATGAAGGACTTGGCGGTAGCGGTCAAAACCTCTCTGGGTTGTCTCAGACTGACAATTATTTAAATTAAGCAAAAAATAAAACAAATAGAAAAGCCACTATGCAGCGGCCTGCCAGCGGTCAGCTATGCAGCGGTCATATACCACAGCAATAGTCACCGAGTTGTTTTAACACTTGCAATTTCACTTTGTGAAGGGGTCCTTCTCAGCAAGCACAATGACGTCGTGATGACGTTACGATAACATCCTCCAGTGACGTTCAGGACTAAGCCAGATGACAGCTCATATGGGGATGATCTTCACGTCATTTCCAGGACGTCATAGGGCCTTTTTTTTACAGACATTTTGGGGGATAAGAAAGCCGTTTAGATGACGTTCCGCTCAAAGTCATCATGACGACTTTCAGTGACTTCTACGATTAGGCCTGCTCAACACGTCCAAATCGGCTGTGATCAACACGACGACTTTCAGTGACGTTCACGACTAGGCCATATCACAGCCCATATGGGGGATGATCTTTACGTCACTTCCGGGACGTCAACAGGACACCTAGACTCCTACCTGCCAACACCTGGTTTTAGCTGGGGACTCCTGCTAAACCTGTGTCATTATTGGCTCTGGGATTTCAATGTATCCTGAATTGCATCTAGCCTGCTGTGTTTCTGGGGAGGATCCCCAAACCCCCGTACCAAACTTAATTAATTTAACCCTAACGTTCAGATCCTTTTCTTCACCAATGTAAATCAGTGTGTATAATGTATTGTGACAGATGTTGGAGAGAGAACAAGCCTACAGTAGGCCTACTTGCACACGCACACCTACGTCTGGCTACAATTGTGAGAGACTGAATACGCTGACTGGCTACAGCAGGCGAAAACAGACTCACAGCAATTTTCCCCCATAAACTTTACTGTGAAAAACTAATCTAACAACAGCTTGTAAATCAACACAAATTAGTTGATAGTGGGATGGCAAATAATCAAATTTGAAATAACAACAATGAAAAATACATGATTTGACCAAAATTATAATTGCGAACGCAGTGAGCCACTTACTATGACAGCAAGGGCTGAATGTCTGTGTGTGTGTGTGTGTGTGTGTGTGTGTGTGTGTGTGTGTGTGTGTGTGTGTGTGTGTGTCACGCTGTTACACCACCCGCCCGCCACCAGAGGGCGCAGCTGTAGCACACACACACACACACACACACAGGGCGCAGCTGTAGCACACACACACACACACACACACACACACACACACACACACACACAACCACACACACACGAGCTGCGTTCGCTTCCCGCGTTTGCGCGTCTTACTTGTTATAACAATTTTGTTGTTATTACAGATTACGCCTGTAGGATGTATGTCACAGTAGTTGAAATAAGGTTATTCACCTGTGCAGGCTTCAACATAACAGTAGCAGCAGTGATGAGAAACTTTACATCCTTAGCTGTGTCAAACATAAGCATGGAAACATGAAAATGTCCACTTTCTGCATAAAACAAACACTTGCTGGTCAATGGACGGCCGCAGCACACCCTCTTCGCATCAACTCTGCAGTGAATGTGAAATAAAGAAAATGTGGCTTAATAAAATGTGGCTTATAATTGTCTAAAATGAACAACTGCTGGTGGAAGCTTGAGTGGACTAAACCAAAGTGCTCATATTTCCATTTATTTGCACGCCATGGATCACCATTTGATGGCATTTAGCCTCTCACACCTATATAAACTAAAGAATATTTTGATGTCGTTGGATAAGATTTTGTCCACAATTCCATGCTGTAGGCCTATTGATGTTGGTACCATTAGGAGAGATAACAGGCAAACGTTGAGAATAATAAGAATTATTTTACATTCTCTAATTGTGTAGACTTCTTGTAAATTATAATGCATATATGTTTAACAATATTTTAACTCTTGATAGTGTAAAATGAAACCAAATGGACTTGTTGGTTAAATGTCTCAGGAAGAGTTCGGGGGTTTCGAACGTGATTGTGAATGTGAACCGGGGACCACCACCCTGACCTGACCAGGACCACCATTGGGACGAATAGGCCTACGTGTTGTGAAGGGTGGATATAGCCTAATTACAGGGATCGTTCACTTTCCCCTTGAAATTCTAACTCCCCTTTTCTGAGAATTCTGACTTCCAGTAACTGACCCATTTTGCTAGAGCCCATGTCATTGTATACCTGTAAGGTGTAACCCGACGAGTTAGCTCATCCTGGGTTTGTGTTTCACAACATGTGCCTCTATCGTGACAGTCAGTGTGCACATGACAATGAGCTGATCCTCCATGTCTTTAATGCCACTGTACTTATGTAACACAAATACCAACAGGGATCACTTCCTCTTCTCGAGATCTTTGAGGAATTCCGACTTCTCAGTAGATCTATAGGCCGCTAACTGGCCTGTTTAGCTGTCCCAAAGGCACCCAAGGCACCAAAAATAATAGGAACTAATACCAAATGATGCTAAATAACAACTACACCATGGAAATAATACTAGTGATATACAAACAATACAGTGAGGATGGCTTCTAAGTTCTACAACCAGTTTTGTCATAAGTGGATCTCAGCCTACTACTACAAGGGAAGGAAGTTAAATGTGTTTACAATTACATACTGCATGATTGACTGTGGTTGTATATTAAAGTGCACTGAATACGCAAAAATAATAATCAAATGGATAATCTGTCTATCATCACTTGAGTCGTTATAAAAGTGGATAAACATATATATTTGTAACAACCACTGATAAAGATGGTGGTGTCTTTAATTCAACCACGCTTACCTAACAAATACACAGGGAAAAACAGGGATCACTTCCCCTTTGTTGAGATTCTAGCTCCCTTTTCGGATGAATTCTGACTTCTCAGCAGAGCTATCTGACCCATTTATTTTGCTTTTAAGCTCTGGGAATTGAATTGTGCGTGACACAATCCTGGCATCGAGTTTCATACACGTGCCTCTTTCTTGACAGTCTGTTGACATGATCGAAGTCGGTTGACGTGTCCATGATGAGCCAATGCTATTCTGTTGAATACTTGGTATTTGAAGTAGCTACCGCGCAAGCCTCCTCCAAAGTTTCTCAGAAATGAAACAAAATAATAGATAATATGATTTATTTTAATGATAAATAAAAAACATAGGTCTATTTAAAATAGCAAAGATGTGTATCAACAAAGTAAAGAAACACACAACACTAGCTGATGATGGTGCTGTCAGCATCACTTGGAGGCAACCCATCGATTGACTGATTGATTGATTGATTGATTGATCTTTTTTTTTTTTTCAGAGTAGAATGGGTACATTTCAAACGAAGCACAAAGTCAATACAAAAACTGCTACTTTGAGGACGAAACCATGAAAAGCACTAAGACATTAGGGTCCTCCATTTTCAATTCATCAGAACATTTAAAGATGCACAAATATACACTTCTATGAAAAACAGGAAATCATCATCAGGCCTAATGAAAGAAAAAAAAGGAAAAAACATGTACAGTATGGGAAAGAAAGGGGTCTGGGGACTTTTTACGGGGGCCAGTTTCAAATTGCAGCTGTCCGTATAGGTGCTCTTTGAGAGCGGTTTGTTTGTTGGCAGGGCATCCCACATTTTAGTGGCATAGGAGCTAAATGAATTGAATCCCTTGTTTGAGCCGAATCTGTGCTGCCTCCAGACCATGTGAACATGGTCATGAGATTTAAATAAACTAATGCCATCCCCCCACTTCTCTCACATCTACAATACTTTTTTGGCAAAAATATGTTTTTTGACTTGTCATTTACTTTTATGTATATATATATATATATTTTTTTTTTACTATACATTCTACAAATGTAGCCTATGCAGTGCATGTTTTTATTTATTTTATTTTGTTATGTTTTTTGTTGTTGTGGCTTTCGCCTTTATTTTATATTTTTTTATAGAGGGACAGTAGGCCGACAGGAATTGGGGGAGAGATGGGGGAGAGGCAAGGGCCGTCGGGATCGGGAGTCGAACCCGCGGCACACTGCCAGACTCGACTCGGGCCACCGGCCAAGGTGCCTGGACCGCTGAGCCACAGCCCAGGCCTGCAGTCCATGTTTTAATAGTAGCCTATGTATGCGTGTGGCACACGTACGTGCACGCAAATGCATGTGCATGTGTGCTCGCACATATCTTATAGGGCGTCCCCCCACTTCTAAAAGTAGCACCACAACACTGCTTTGAGGTGCTGTGGTACCAAGAGGTGCATGCATAGCCAAAGACACCTTATATGACGGCTCCAAGGTGTTTTTGTTGACCAGTGAGGAGATCCTGTACACTTAAAAATAAAAATAAAAATAAAATAAACGGCAAAAAGAGAAAAAGTCGTCCTTGGCCTGAAAAACATTGAAGGCCCATGGTTTAGAAGTGGTTAAAGTGGCAATTCTGTCAGGTGTAAAGGAGCAACTTGGACACTCAAGCATGAAGGAAGCATGAGTTCAAGTCCGTTGCTCTCCCCAGGTTGGTGGAGGGTGTGTAGAGCCCAGGATCACATTAGATAATTGACACAGGGGTGAAAAATGGGTTACAAAATCGTGGGATAAAAATTATAGGAAAAAATAAATAAATAAAGTGGCAATTTGTAACTTCATATGGTAGGCTAATGGCCCCCGTTTGTGTTCAGTTTTATTTTTATTTTTTATTTTTTTTTAGTTTGTTTTTGTTCTTCTGATAATGAGTCATATTCCAGATTGAGACAAGGCCTACATTCAGAGACAAAATGTCGGCTAAATGTAATTTATTCATTGAAGACGTTGTTGGAAAAGCCATTAATATTTCTGACCACTAGATGGCATCATGGCACAATAAATGAAAATGCATTGCCGAGTTCAGAGGAGAACCACGTTTCACTTGATAGCAGAACTACATAAGCTCAGTCACAACACGTGTTGCAAATCAACTCGTTGTACAACAGATAGATTGGCTCAAATTGTTTCGTAAATCTCCAAAGTAGGCTAACTAACGTTTTCAAATGATTATAGTGGACTAAAAGTACAATATTTGATTGATTGATTGATTGAAAATATTATTCAGTGTATGGGTACATTTCAAACTAAAGCAGAAGTCAATACAAATACTGCTACGAGGATGAAACCAGAAACGTTGGCTACTTGACTACATCAGAGTCGTCCATTTTCAATTCATTCAGAACATTTAAATAGGTACAAATATGCACTTCTATGTGCCTTTGACTTTGAGATGTAGTGGAGTAGAAGTAAAATTATTGAAAATTGGAAGTAGGCTACTCCAGTAAAGTAAGTACTTTTTAGTAGCCTATGTGAGTAAATGTTACGTCACTGGAGGTATGCAAGTCACATTGGAAACTGGGCTGGCCGTCAGGTGATGTTGAGTAATTCAATAAGTCGGCCAAGGTTGTCCTATAGAGCCAAGGTCATTGATACCAATCTGGACTTTTTCCTCCCTGAGTCCCTGGTGACCCCATTAAAATGCAAAGGCTGTTGCGAGATACAACCCAATGAATATGGGAGCAATTCATTCTGACGTCAACAAAACGGTTCACCATATGTCAAATAGCTACCGTATACCCTCAAGATTTTCTTTGTATTATTATTATTATTATTATGAATTGATGTATAATAACAACATATATTATTATTTATTATTATTTTAATTATTGTTATTGATGATGTTGTCAATTACAAATTAAGCTGAATACTGGATTCATGCTTAATTCCCCAAATTCTAAAATTGACAAAACTCCCTGCATCAACTGATGGCATGTCTTTGCTGCTACCACGTGCAGAAAAGCAGATCTGAACAAATTCATCCCATGCTCATCTGTACACTTTCTGCACTGATATTGCCATAGCTTGCAATACCCCCGACGACCTACAGGCGCATGCAATTTATGTAACTTAAAGGGGTAGTTCAGATTTTTTTTAACTTAAGCTGTATGAAATACTTGCCATTAATATTGTGGTTGCAACTGTATTAATTGATTGCCCGAGTTCCGTGGTGAGAGTTCTGCTCTGGTTTTGGTCAATATTAAGTAGCTAGTTCCGGTCATTTTGTGGGGGGCACTGGAGCCACGCATTAAAAGTAAATTAATCCACAAAACTAACGTCATTTGTATTGTTGACCTATTTCTAAAATATTAGCGCAACTTTCGTTCAACTTTGACCCCTCTATCACATGGAACAATTTTTTTTGGGAGTAGTGATATGGACACAAAAAACATAGTTCCGTGTGATAGAGGAAATGAATGAAAGTTGCACTAATATTTTAGAACTAGGTCAAAGATATGATTAGTTTTGTGGATTAATTTACTTTTAATGCGTGGCCCCCTGTGCCCCCCCACAAAATGACTGGAACTACTTAATATTTCACCAAAACCAGAGCAGAACTCTAATCACTTTAATGGCAAGTATTTCATACAGCTTAAATTAAAAAAATCTGAACTATCCCTTTAAATAGCATTTTATGTAGACATAGCACTCTATTGTATTCGCATAGTTTCATTACTGTACATAGATTAGGTTCTTAGCTTACGTACATATGATTCATGATGACTATTTTTATGTATTTGCTGTATTACCATGTTTCTGTTCTTGCTTACTGTAATTCGCTCTGGATTAAGAGCGTCTGCTATAAATGCCTAAATTGTAAATTGATATGTCACTTGTATTATTATACACACACACACACACACACACACACACACACACACACACACACACACACACACACACACACACACACACACACACACACACACACACACACACACACACACACATATATAGCACTGATATGTAATTGATGGCTGTGTGGCCTGTGGCCGAGAGTAGCCCTTAATGTTTTAAAATGTATATTTAAGATGACATTCATACTTGCTGTCAAAATCAAGAACATTTTCTTTATTACCGCCCCACTTCTAGATGGCTCTCTCAAGCCCTCGAATGTGATTGGCTGGTGGCTGCTGTTGCTAGGTTACCGCTCAACGTGACAAATGAGACGCACAACATGTACAAAGAAAGTTTCAATATAATCTGGATTTAATAATGGTACTCTATGGTATACAATAGAACATTTACAAAATATACACAAGGTGATGCAATTCATTAACAATAATACATTTGTTGTTTATATAACATATTTTCAAATAAAAAGTGTATACTCGGGGAGCACTGGTTTGAATGCTGCCGCTGCTTTTGTGTTGTTGTTGCAATAATTATAGCATACTATGCATCGTCAATTACGTTGACAACCCATACATTCAGTATAACCAAAAGCCAGCTTCATATAGATATCCAAGAATCTGCAAAAAATAATGGCATAAGAAAAAAGAAAAAAAAAGATAATATACACATTATGTACAACTGAACACAGTTATCATTTAGCCCATGATAGAACCCATGGTCTAAAATGACCAATAATTTCTCCCTGATTACTGTATACAAATAACAATGCATCATACTTTTCCGTTTGTAAAAAAAAAGAAAGAACAATGGGTATACATTTCTCAATAATCCCAAATGGGGGGAGTTTTTCATAATGATTTCCCAAACATAACATGTTTGGAAAATATAGCTTCAGTAATTTCAACAGTGCATATACACATAAACCATTGTTCTCAACGGTGTTAGACATTTCTACCGCTCTATGTACAGTATAATAAACAAATCTGCGAGGTTTTCTTGATGCCTGAAATGTGTGTGTTTAATTCTTATAGCATGAACATAACGTGTGTTTTACTGTATATAGCGAGAATGTCATTGCGGGTGAATCGGCATAACTTATTGTCAATTCCCTTTTTTTTGCCGTGCCCCACTAGAAGCTTCCGTCGCCCTGCTCGGACCGAGTGACTGTGACTGATGCTGAAGAACAAAGCAGAGTGAGGAATGAGAGAGGAAGAAACACGCTCTCTTTCTTTTTTCAGGATGGTCAGTCGGTGTCACCGGCGATCAGCGGCGGGCAGACCAGTCTTGTGTGGTTTTGGATGTCACCTCAAGGAGAACACAGTACAGAGGAGAGAACCACGGGACTTCTCAAACAGAGTCAGAAATACTGGAAGCAGTGAGTGTTTTGTTTTGTCTTTTGCCCCGAGAACCTTCCATCAGTTTAGCCCGGGACAGGTAGCCTATCTACGGGCCCCCTGCACGCGGGGAGGAGTGGGGGGGGGGCTGGCTGGCTGCACGTTGCCGTGCGGTACAACCCTCTGATGGCGTTTCTGGCGTTTTGTCCCTTTCAATCTCGGAACCATCATCATCTCCCTGAACACTGTCTGTCACACAGAGGCCGGTCGGTGACTGACCAGCCACCGGCGAGGGCTTTGAGTGACCCGGGCAGGGAGAGGCCGGACGGGGCCCTGGTGACGATGTCCGCTGTGGTCGTCCGGTCCAGTCCAGGCTATGGGCTGGCACCCCCGAAACGTTCACGGGTCGATGCGGAACGCCAGCAGCTTGTCGGAGTGCTGGTTGTTGAGCGTGCGCAGGTCGGGCAGGCGCAGCAGCAGCTTGGGGAACAGGGTGCTGTCGTCGGGGCGACGGCGCATGATCAGAGAGCGCAGCGCTTTGATCAGGTTCTCCTGCAGCTGCTCCACCGCCTCCACCTCCACGATGCCGGAGCGATCTGAAACGAAACGAGGCGAAGGGAACGTTAGATGAGGCTCAGGAATGAGGGAACTGTAGCAATGTATGGGTCTTTTTTTTTTTTTACATTATAGGGTCTTGGTTTATACGTATGATCCTAATTCTTACCGGCAGACACCAGCACCACGGCCATGAACAGCGCCATCTCGTCGGGCTCCAGCCCCAGCAGGCCCAGCTTCTCGCTGAAGTCGAACATGGCGTCCAGCAGCACGCCCATGCCCAGGGCCCGGAGTGACGCCAGAGAGTACGTCTGCCCGTTTAGGAACGTCACGCTCCTCTCCTTGGTGTCGAACAGCGAGCAGAACCTCACCATGAGGACCTGGAAGGTGCCCGACTTGAGCAGCATGACCTGGTCGTGCTGGCTGAGGCTCTGGAAGCCCGGGATGCTCTTGGCGAACTCCACCACCTCCTTGACGGCCGGCGTGAAGCACTGGGAGAAGGACTCCCACACCTCCTGGCTGGAGCGGCTGGCGGGAGCCACGGGACACGCGTTGAGAGGACACGCCAACACTTTGGCTCCGCCGCTTAACTTCCAGGGACAGGAATTCTGGTTCTGGTAACCGGAGGAGACCGGGAAGCTGCCGGAGGAGGAAGACGGAGAGGAGGATAGGCTGTGCCCGGTGACGGGACAGTGTTGCTGGCTGGAGGAAGAGGATGGCACGTAGGCGTTGTACCTAAGGAAAAAAGTCGATGATTAATTAATGACTTAATTGTGTTTTCTTGGCATTGAACATTGGAACGTTACAATTTGGTATTTCTGTTTGCCTTTTAGGCTTTCGTAATCACAGGCCTAGTCGTACCTGGCGTTGTCAACATGGTTGTTGTTGTTGCTGTTGTTGTTGTTCCCCATGGGGCAGCGCTGCTGCTGCGCGTGGCTGTAGCCGGACGTGGCGTTAGCGATGGACTGCTGGCAGCCTTGTTGAGGCGCCGCCACGCGCGAGAAGGCCTGCGCTTCCTGCTGCTGCATGCTGCCGCTGTTCTGGAACGCGTGGTTGTTGTTGATGTTGGCAGCCATCTTGGGAGGCTTCTGGTCGCAGTCGTCGTCCACGAAGCCATAGACTGCGGAGGTTACGTCGCTCAGCGGGGCGGCGGGGCTGCAGGGCGCGTCGGCGGGGGGAGGCGACGCCTCCATGTCCATGGGCGAAGACGACGCCGCCTCGTTGAGGCTGTTCATGTAGCTCTGCATCTCGTCCAGCAGACGCTGCTTCTCGCGCTTGGGGATGCGTCCAAAACGCACGGCTGGAGAAGAAGAACAAACAAACGAGGGGGGAATGTTATAGCGACTGCTTGTGACTGTGTCTTAAGTTAAGCATGAGAGAGGACAATCGGTTATATCAGACATGAACTCATCAACACATGCCGAACAGCCGGCCCGAGAAGGCAGTCCATGCTGCAAATGTCAACATGTGACATGTCTCCAACTGTCAGCGTGTGGATTACTCATCTCCAAAATCTGTCTACTCTCTCCTCTCTCTTTCTCTCTCTGGATACTCTGTCTCAATACAACAGACCCCCCCACCCCACCACCTCTCCTCGATTGACTCCAATCTTCTCCAATCTCCCCTTTCAGCCTTTTCACCGTTTCTGATTGCACCTTGTGTGGAGGTCCTATTTATACAATCTTGCTCCTGTATCTTTTTGGTAGAGCACTCTCTCTCTCTCTCTCAGTCTCTCTCTCTCTCTCTCGCTGTGCAAGTAGGTTAGTGGGTCAGCCCACTGCAGTGAAACACGACATCATCGCTTCGTCGAGAGAAGTGGAAAGGTCAGGAAGGTAAGAACATTCAGAAGGTAGACGAGTTGACCAGTGAAGTGAGAACTGAAGAGGGCGATCAGTATCAGTTCACACGTGGACGGATAGCAAAATGACGGCTGAAGGAAAACACTGGTAAATGAATTGATCGATGAATCTGTGGTCGGGGGGTGTAGGATAACATCATCATGTTCGCTAAACGCTTGCTTGGCGATCCCTATTTTAAGCGTGTCGTTATAGACGAAGTTGCGTTGCGGTGCGATGTGTTCTGAGCTATTTTTGTAGAATATGTATAAGTGGTTAAAGAATAAACATGTATAATGCGTTTGGTATGGTAAATACTCCCAATGAAAAAGAATATGATGAATTAGCAGGTGTTTTTTTTTTCCCTTCTGCCTTTTTTGGGTCATCTAAAAATGTTTGCTCCAGAAAGGCAGATGATTTATTACCACCTAGTTTAGTCAGATCCCAGGAGACTAAAGTCCAGCCGGGACATAAAGTAGTGCAAGCAGATGGGCGGCATTGACTTTTTCTAATTTTATTATCAACTAGGTTCTTATGATTAACCATGACAGAATTGCATTATAGAAGAACGCTGCTCGGCAAATAGCTCCCTGTAAGAAGTCAGTGCAGTAAAAAAAAAAGAAATAATAAGGCATGAAAGCACATTAGGCTGGACAGACACATGGGGTCATCAACAGCACTCGTGTCCCAATTTCCCAAAATACACTGTATTTGTCACAGTTTTCTCCATGACTGATGACTACTGGGACTCCCGGGCTCCGCTTGTCATAAATCAGACGACAGGGCAGGGCAAGGGGAGGAAGGAGAGAGGGAAGAGAAGAGAAGAGAAGAGAAGAGAAGAGAAGAGAAGAGAAGAGAAGAGAAGAGAAGAGAAGAGAAGAGAAGAGAAGAGAAGAGAAGAGAAGAGAAGAGAAGAGAAGAGAAGAGAAGAGAAGAGAAGAGAAGAGAAGAGAAGAGAAGAGAAGAGAAGAGAAGAGGATGGAAACATAATAGATACATAATGACGTGAGAGGGAGAGAGATAAACCTCATCTAGACGTTTCCCCTGGTCAGGATGATTTGTGGCACCAACACTACCATAAGGATATTATTTTTGCCACAAACAAAATGTCAACCAGAAATCGAGAAGCGTAGCTATGACAAAACACTGACACTAAATCTCATCTATACGCTAGTTAGATAAATGAGCATGCTTGACCAGAACTGACCCTACAAATCGCTGAGAATAACCAGAGGTCATACGGTTTGAATACCATATGACTGTATGCAATTTGACTTCAGCGCTCAGCTGACATATCGGTGGGTTGTGTGTGTCGTCGTGGCATGCCTGCGGAGCCGCGTGCCACGAATAGCAGATCTATAAGTTCACGGCCACGTCGCATCAGGACGCGTCGTGAGCTTGTAGCTCGGGCATGTGACTATACGCCATGCAACGAGAGTATGGAAAGCAGGGGGGCCGTGCGGACTCACCATCTCGGGACATGCCCACGGAGAGGCACTTCTTGAAGCGGCAGTGCTGGCAGCGGTTTCGGTTCATGCGCATGATCAGGCAGTTCTCGTTCTTCACGCACATCTTGTAGTGGATGTTCTGCTGAATGCTGCGCCTGAAGAAGCCCTTGCAGCCCTCGCAGGCGTGCACCCCGTAGTGGAAGCCGGAAGCGATGTCGCCGCAGACCTTACACAGTAGCACCATGCCTCCGGTTTCTACGAAGGGACAGAAGATAGCGTTTAGATGTTTAGAAGACTTACAATAGAAGGTACATTACCGGCACCATGCCTTATTGTGGAAAACAATACACAGTATGACTTCTAGGAGCTACTGCACTTACTGGTGAACGTTCCGGTGAACCCACAGGGTCTCTTGGCCACGATGGGGTGGCTGTAGGCGGCCGCGGTGATCTGGGCCACGGCGGGGGCCACGCTGTTCACCTCGGGGAACTGGAAGACCCGTTTCGGGGAGGGCGGCGTTCTCGCCCTCTTCATGGATCCCATGTCCTGGAAGGGGCCGGATTCCGGGGAGGAGGGCTGGGAGTGGGCGGAGCCGGGCGACTGGGTCTGGTAGCCGCTGGACGGGCTGCCAGGGCTGGGGCTGGCGCTGCCCGATGACCCCGCGTACAGGATGACACCACCTGGTGGCGAGACAAGAGAGACACACAGCGAGAGTTTAGCATTGGAGATATCTATAGGTCCGTGTTGAAATTCACAAGCAGAATGAATGTATAGGTCACGATCTGAAGTGAAATGTTGAGCAACGCTCTAGTTGACTTGATGAGATTACTTGTCTGAGTTTCCATCTATCTTCGCAAACACAAATAGGGCTGCACGTGTACGAGCAAGCAGCCACACACACACACACACACACACACACACACACACACACACACACACACACACACACACACACACACACACACACACAACACAAGATCCACTCACATGTCCATCATGTCAACAAACAGTTTCTTTGAATACTCAACAGACTGGTTATATGCCTTTTGTAAAACAATTATAAAAATGATAAACAATGCTTGAATACAACTATTATTATTATTATTATTATTATTATTACAATTGTTAGTTAAGACTTATCCCTATTATAATATTCTAAAAATAAAACATCCATGTATTTCCATCCCACCCATTCATTGTGCTGCATGTGAAACAAGGCCGTTCCCTTTCAGGATGTGAACTGGGGGAAATGTCTCATTACGTCGCTCCTGAACACGCGACCCATCCCTCTTTTATGCAGATGGCGTGTGTTCCCTGCGCGAGTTGAGCGACTGCCCCTCACGTGTAGCGGAGCCGGCTGCCTCTGCCTGCACTGTGTTCTCACTGTGCTGTGCTGCCTGGCCAGGGACCTATTTACTTAACCCAGTGCAGATACTCAAGTAGAAAGGCCTAAAGAATGTATTCTGAGTGCACGTTTTGAGGTTAACTTTTCATTCTACTCCACACACTACTCGTTTTAGAAACTAATTGACACGTTTCGGAGATAAAACAAAGTGAAATGAGACATTCATACTAGAGTACTAGAGTACTTTTACTTTGTTGGTATATTTTGATGCCACTACATTTGTACTTGAACAGTAAGTTGTAAGAGTGTTTTTTTTTATTTATAATGTAGTATTTTTTACTTTATGTAAAGAAAATAATCAGCGTATCTTAAAACAGTAAGAATGTTTTTTTTATATTGTAGTATTTCTACTTTAAGTAAAGAAAATAATCTGAGTAGCCTAGCCTACTTCTTCCTTCCCAACACAGTGAGAGAGGAGTGAGTGTAGGATAGTGTATGGCTGTTGGCCCGTGGACCGACCAACCAACCGAACGACCGCTCCCTCCCTCCCTCGAGTCTGACAGAGCCACCTGACCGAGCGCTCACATGGACTGCTGACACACTTCCCAGCCCAGCCCGCCCCAACACAAGGCTGTGTGTGCTACCGCTCAGCCCAGCCCTCCCCAACACAAGACAGTGTTCCTGCCGCTCTGCTGCAGTCCCGTGGCGTAGCGCGCCGCGGCATAGCACAACAACAGCAGCAGTACAATAACAGGCAGTAAAGAGATGGAGATCACGTTGGTTTTAAAAGCTTTGGGTACAAGAGGCGAAGGCAGGACACACAGGAGGGAGGGAGGGAGGTGGGGGTGGAGGGAGGGTACTGTACAGTTTACATTCCTAACAGTCATCGCCGGAAACTCGCTGTGGGTTGGAACAGTCACGTTGTCCATGTTCTTATTGGTGCTATTTTTTCCTCTCCTTTTTTTTCGACACAAAGATATGTTATGCTTTTGGGGTTGTTAAAAGTAGCTCAAAGGAAGCACGTCTACATCCAAGGGAAACCGGTGTGGTGTTTCTAAAAATATATCACTTCCCTGCCGACGATTAAAAGCCCCCAAAATTAGGAATTATAGAACATTACATAGCCTGTTAATGACGGCGTTGGGCACAAATAACTAAATGTAGCCTACAAGTTTGCAGGTTTTTATTTTATTTTTTGGATGTTTCTATGTTTTCTGATTTATTTAGTTTATAATTACATGAATTGAAAATGTAATATGCAATGATATGGCATTTTCTTGGCAGAACATGCAAAATGGTAGTTGTTAGACAGGTTGCGGTGCTTGCCACATTTTTTGCTGTATATAGGTCAAGGCATTTATATTATTTTTAGTAAAAATGTCAGAGGCAACTGGCAATTGTATTATCACAAGTAACAGTATAATATAAGTTTGTCTGGGAATATTATCTCTCCCCCCTCTGTCTCAAGGACGTGAGAGAAAACCTCCCTCTGACTCTGCTGCTGTTTCTCTCTCCTTGAGAAAAACACGTGCTGCGTTTCTGTTTAGCCTAATGCCACGGGACACGTGTTGTCAGAGAACGGAACGGACTGCAAAGCCCCTGGAGCAGCTCGTTTATCTGACAGGTCTGACTTTAATCCGCTCCCCACCCCCCACCCCGCATGCGGAAACACATGCAGCACATTTGAATGCTTTATTTGAATTAATCCACTCAATTCAGTTAGCATATGATTCAATTCATTAGCCTACAGAAGGAACAAGGAGTATGTCTTCCCCTTCGTGGAGCATGGGCTAACTATCACAGTAACGATTGATGGAATCTATCTCGCTGTGGAGGTGTTTGACACATACATGCACACACGTGCATGGCGAGGGTGTCGAGTTGCGTCTACGACGTCGCTGAAAGGCGAGACCGTAGGTCCATGACGACCCGCCGCGTCCACCCACGGCGGTGTCACGTATCACCATCCTAAGTGTCAGTGTCACACAATCCCCACGCCCATGTCCATTGTCACGGCCCTTCCCTTCCCTGGCCTGCATGCATACATGTGTACTGTTTAAAGTTGCCAGTGACTCACTCTCTCTCTCTCTCTCTCGTACACCGTTTCCAAGAATCTGGGCTGAGCAGCTGCCAGACCCTCAGCTCTAGGAAAAGCACAGCTCTAGGAAAAGCCCAACCCTTGTAGCCCGTGTAGTCAGAGCAGGCACAGGTTACAACATGTGACCCGTAGGGGCCAACGAGGGTCACACAGCAACCACTGAACATAACTAAACACTGGTGGCCACTCCTCCCGGCATGCATGTGTGCCCCCCCCCCCCCCCCATACACACACATGTAGAGCCAGATGGCAGACGTGTGACGTATGTGGACTCAATACTCCATATGTCTGGAGTGAGAGAGAGAGAGACGCCCCTTCTGAACTTGTAGGGAGTCTCGTCGTACTACTTTGTATGGCTCTACTGTATGTATGACCCCCTTCTGTGCACACGTGACACACGTACATACATGTCATGTCAGGTCTCATGTCATGAGGCTAGCCCTAATGCATGCAGCTGTTTAAGTTTCCTGCTTTGCCCCCCCCCCCCCCCCCCCCCCCCCCGCGCCCTGCCCCGCGCAAAAAACAACAAACCAGAAGAGGACGTGCAGGCCATTTCATTTCGAAACAAGTTTTGAAAGCGATCTCGGCAAGGGAGCACAAACTCGGTCATAGTGGAAATGCTATCCGTACTTCGTCCAAATCAAGTGTGCACTTTTTATTTGGCGTGGTAAGTAGGCTGGGCATCTATCACGCTGGCTGGTTAGAAGCACACACTGTACCGCTCGGGTGTCGGCCTCACCCCGAGATAACACCATGGCCCTCTCTCTCTCTCTCTCTCGCGCCAATGTCACCTGGAATCGTGTGGCCTTCATTATAATAAAATGCACTGCATTGCTCCAGTTATGACAAATGCAGTTATCATTCCACACGTGATCGTCGTGGCCCAAGAACCTCAGAAAGGAACGGCCAAAGGAACGGCCAAAGAAAACATAGTGGAGATGACTGACTGGCTGCCTATGTTTTTACAACACTCATTCATCTATTCTAGGTCACAAGATTGCTCCTTCTTGGAACAGCATACTACTTATAGATGGTGATTGGGGCCACACTGCTCCTACAAGTTAAATATTACATATATACTACGAATTATTTTGCCATTGTAAACTGTGTACACGCCCTTACAGATGTTACATAGTGTAGTCAGCATTCTTTGTGACTAGTGGAATTGACTAATATCACTGCATAGCAGCCGTCAACGTTCACATCCAATCTTGTGAAATTTAACAATTTAATTGTCGTTTGGCAGTGAAAGTTTACAGATCTGTAATGAAAACTGCCAGCTCTCTGCTAGTGAACTATTGTAATGGTGCTGATCGGATTTCATGTCATGTAACTGAAAATTCCAAATTCGAAAATGTACGTCCCAAGAGGCTGATAGAACCTATAAATAGCCTACAAGTAATTTTAGTCTGTATTGCATACAATGTTTTACAACTTCAATAGTGTAACCTAAACAAATTGATATAGTCTCTGTTGGATGTTGAAATATTTCTAGCCAGTGTAATTCTGTATCATATTTAGCCTATGTAGGCGATATAAGTATAGCTACATGATACGTGTGTGTGCCTACATGTGTCATATACATATTAAATTAATGTTAATTTAAATGTTATTTTCATTTTTAATGTTAATTTCATTAATGTAATCATGAAATGATTGTGCTTGCACTCAGTGACTTTAATCATTAGCAATGTTAGTGTTTTGTGAACGGCAGACCATGGGTTCTAAAAACCCACCTGACCCACTGACTGGCCAAAGCTCTATGTCGCAGGAATCCCCGTGCAAGCCTGAGAGCTTTGCAGCATGAGACCCTGAGAAGAAAGATAGATAGAGAGAGAGACACCAGAGTGATGCAGAGAGAGAGAGAGAGAGGGGAAACAAGGGGGTGGGCGGAGCGGGAGTGCCTGCCTGCTTGGGAATCACGCGCAGCACGTGGATGCCGAGGCTCATGCACGTGCTGCTGTGTTCTGTACTCTGTGCTGTGCTGCCTGGAAGCTGCAGTGAAGTCCTGTCCTAGTGTCCTGCTAATGTAATGTAATGTGGGCCATGCAAGAAAGACAGCACTGTTGCTATGCCAAGATGATGGTGTACACTACAGGGCGTTGGAGGAGAAAAAAACATTAACTATCTAATGATATCATCAATATCACTCCTATATTGTTTAATTAGAGCCCACTATACTACATGCCAATGCCCATGACAAATTGACATTGCTAAGGCTATATATGATCCACTGTGAATAATTAATGTTAAGCACAACTTTATAACAAATCACCAACAAGGTGAAAAACTATAGGGTAAGGTAGCATTATCACCTGGAATGAATATATCAGGCATCATTAGTGATATAGAGGCTAATAATTGGGCTATTAAAATAGATTTATAGGTTATGAGTCATCATGCATTTTACTCCTCCAACAGAAGGCTGACCTTCAAAGTCGTGCCCGGCCCCAGCAGCATGAAAGAACCAACGGCACGTTTTTCTTTTCTTTCTTCTTATTTTGACTCACATTTATTAGAAGTGGGCGTGACAGCATGTCAAGCCCACTTTGACATGCCCACGAAGCACGTGTGTGCGTGTGAGAAGTGGACTACTAGTAGCTAATCTCTAGACAGTGTGTGTGTGTGTGTGTGTGGGGGGGGGGGAGGGGGGGGGGTGACCTTTGCAACTGACACAATCTCCACCGACTTCAAAACACTTGACAGATAAAGCACGCGTACACGTGACGTGATTACAAAAGCACTAATAATAATAGGAGAATATTGATGATGACCTAGTAATAATTTAGGTCACTAATAACTTAACTGTACTAAGCCACAAGTGGATTTAAACTAAAAACGTAATTACGAGAAGAAAAGTTTAATTAATAGGCTATACATGTGACTGTGACTGACTTTCAATTGTAGTGTGCACTTTACATGTTGCATGTATGAGACCGGACTGAGTGAGTGCACCTCGGGTCATGCTTCACGTGAGTGTGTGTTGACATGCAGCGGAGTCGGAAAGTCTGGGAGGGAGGGGGTTCTGGGGGGGACACACCACCCCATTCCACCACCCACTCCCACTCAAAGAACACTGTGTAGTGCGTGTGTGTGACGTGTAAGCAGCAGCAGACAAATGTACTGGCGACTGTCCAAGTGCTAATAGCCTACTGGAAGTTATGACGAGTCACTGTGGCTGCTTTGCATAGAGGTACAGTGGGTGGGTGAATATAAACTACATTCACATTCATTCAACCCAAGGCTATACACAAAACGCATATATTCCATTCATTACACACACACACACACACACACACACACACACACACACACACACACACACACACACACACACACACACACACACACACACACACACGTTGTATGGACTAGATCACCAGTCAGAATGGCTGATATCCCAGCAGTCATTGCTCGTACAATTTATTTCTACCTCTACATACATGTATGGAACATCAGACTATATGCATTTTTATTATGCGTTTTTATATATGTTAGTGTGTTAATTGATGTTGGTAAAAGTACAATCACAATATAACTTTACATTTTTAAACTCTTGTTGTTTTCCAATAATGGTCTTGCATTGATTTTTGGTTTTTCTTTACAACAAATAATTAAAGAAAAATACAACAATAATATTCATATATAGCCTAATAATAGCATGACAATATAGGCTAATTGTTAATGCTGTTAAGGCTAACACTATAATAATATGCTAATCATGTTGAGTCAGACTTCCATGATTTGTAATCCAATACACATGTAGCACCACCAGCCGAATCAATAACCTGAAAAATGATCCGCTTATCTGAGGCTGGTGTACAGTTCAGTTCTGACCCAGACTTAAACGTATTACATTGAAACGATCACGTTATTATATCCATGACGAACATAATTCTCACATAATTTGAAATAAATTATAAACTGACACTTAATTGTTCCATTCATTCTTTGTAGCAGTGCACTGAAATGCACATGTCAGTCATCAATCATTCATGCGCAAAAAGCACAAATAATACACATTGCATGCAGATCAAGTCAAAACACGCACAAACAAAGAATACTTAAGTTATATTTATGTTTACCTGGGCTGGAGTCCATGTCTGCGTCGGTTCTGTGGTCGTATGTCTCTGAGGATATTCTGTGATCAATCACTGGAGTCATGAACCGCCGGGGCTCAGAGTACAGAGAGAAGAATCCCCCAAAATGTGTATCAACTATAGTGAACCAACCCGGTCAAGAACAAAAAGGCAATATTAAATGGAAAAGGAAGATTGCGCAAAATCGAGCAAATCTGTTCAAAAGTCCTCGCACCTGGCTAAAATGCCTATAGTATAATAATATCAATACAAAAATATATCCTCCGTAGCGCGGTTTAAATGCGATCCTTGGCTGCTCGTGTTGTCTGTGCGACTGACTGAGATCTAATGATGTCTTTATGACTGGAGCGAATAGTATAGCGGCTTCTCGGAATTAGGAAGAGAGAATAAAGTTCCATTCAACACATCATCATCAGGGGTTGTGGTGCCACTAGAGCAGAGTGTGTCACACACAGATCTACGTTAAACACACCCACCGTCACACGCGCGCCGCCCACGCACGCGAACCAGCACGTTTTCAGGTGTCTATGAAATGTGACCAGCTCTGCCCTCCTTTTTCCTTTTCTTTTTTTCCCCTCTTCTCCTTGCCCCTTCAACCTCTGTTTGTTTTCCTACTGACTGACTGGAGCTACCAGGAATCTCTCTCTCTCTCTCTCTCTCTCTCTCTCTCTCTCTCTCTCTCTCTCTCTCTCTCTCTCTCTCTCTCTCTCTCTCTCTCTCTCTCTCTCTCTCTCCTCTATTCAATAATATAGTCTTTTTTTTCTCTTATTTATCTCTCAATTCAATAGTCTCTCTCTCTCTGTTTTCAATAATATAGTCTATCTCTCTCTCCCCCTCTCAATTCAATAACATAGTCTATTTTTCTCTTATTTATCTCTCAATTCAATAGTCTCTCTTTCTCTCTCTCTCTCTCTCTCTCTCTCTCTCTCTCTCTCTCTCTCTCTCTCTCTATTCAATAATATAGTCTATCTCTCTCTCCCCCTCTCAATTCAATAATATAGTCTATTTTTCTCTTATTTATCTCTCAATTCAATTCAATAGTCTCTCTCTCTGTCTCTCTCTCAATTCAATAATATCCCCCGGATCCCCCCCCCCTCTCTCTATCTCTCCCCCCTTTGTCACGCCCCCCCCCCCCCCCCCCCTCTCTCAAAACATTTCACCCCTCCCGCACTACGTTCTGTGTTCTCTCTATTCTCACGTTTTCATTGGCTCTCCTCGTGGAGCCCCCGCAGCCCCCACCTCCCCCCAGACACTGTTCGATTGGAATGCTCTCTCTGCATGTGTGCGTGGCATGTGAGCTGTGTGGAGCCGCGCGCTTAGCTGTCCCACTGACACACATTTTATGCAAATTTACCCCGCACCGGGGCGAGGGGGAGGGACTACAGCACATGCAGAAGGGCGGGACTCACCGTGACTCCCCCGCCCCCTCCCTCCCCCCTCTCGTCACGTTCCGTGTTCGATGCAATATTTCGTCGGCACGACGGTGCCGCTCCGAATAATAAATTGCGTTTTCGTTTTTATTGATTGATTGATTTAATACCTTATTAACGGTTTGGTGAAAAGCAAGCACAGGAAAGTATAGGCGACAGTTCAATCAAATGCAAGGTCTGCTGCTAAGATGATTTAAACCCCAATTAGTGTTTCCATAATTGGGGATACTCAATTAGAAAAATATGCAAAAACATCAAGAAATCAAAATCTAATCTGTGTCAACCAATTCATGGCGGAGTTCGAAAATTGTCTGAAAAAGTAGAGAAGTGGAATGTGGGTCAATCGGGGGGACATGTACTCTAAGACCTGTATGGGTTAGGTCGTGGAGGAGAAAACATGAGAGGAGAGGGGCGGGGAGAAGGGAGGAGAGGAGAAAAAAGGAGAGGAGGGGGTCCCACAGTCCCAGACACCCCACTGCCACACTGCCTTGCTGACTGACTGGTGGTGGTTCATCACCCACTTATTGGATTTGGAGCACACGTGACGTGATGGACGGAATGGCTTCTTGTTGACTTTCAATCCGATTCCAGTCATTTCCATCTATCTCTGACCTCACTGTCCTCCGCACTAGATTAAAACAAATAATAATAATAATAATAATAATAATAATAATAATAATAATAATAATAATAATAATAATGATATAGGCATTCAGGCTATAATATAACATTATAGCTCTGTTTCCTGTCTCTCAACACTCTTCTACATCTAAATAAAATACACATTAATTGGCCAAAAAAGGACCCGGCCATCAGCACGTGAAAAAAGGCGGCGCACCTTGTTGTATTGACACCGTTTAGCGAATTGAATGTAGGTCATTCTGCTCTGCCTTGGGCACTATAGTATAGTCATATTAGTCACGTTTAGAATTCACATGTTTTGGTTGCTATCCGTGTTCAAGACATTGTTTTGTTTATCTCCACGGACATTACTGCAGTCTGCAGCTACCGGTAAATTGCAAAGAGCTACATTGTGTGTATGAAATATAATACCCTGTGATTAATTTCCGTTGTAGATGTAGGTGAACAATTTGCATCCAATTTCATTCCAGTGGATAGATGAAAAAATAAGATGGGAGGTTTGCTGTTTAATAAGTAATTCAACAGCACCTCCCCGTGGTTCACGTTGGCATTACTCCTACTGGTTTGTACCCTTTACAGTCTATCTATGGTTTGTACCTAGGCTATTCATTGTCATGGGCAACCCTCAGGCACGTGCAGAGGGGGTGCTTTGGGGGGCCCTGTCCCTTTGCTTCAAAGTGCGACACTCCCCCCACACCGTTTTTTGGCAGGTTGTAAAAAAAAAAAAAAAAAAGGAAAAAAAGAAGGGATGATCCGCGGCCCTTATCAGTATTATAGGCTATACATTTTTTTATGTATGGCCTATTCATTGTAACATCTTGCTCCAGGATGAAATGACTGAGATGTGTCCGTTGAAAATGGCGAGGGGGGGGGGGCATTTTATATAGTAAAACAATATAATTATAGGCTATAACTTAAAACTGTGTGGGCAGATGCAAATGAAGGCAACAGGCCCGCATATTAGCATAATACATTAGGCCCACTAGATTTCTATATGAAATGGTCACACGAGGGACGGACTCTCCAAGAAGACCAGTCCACCCACAAAAATCAGCGCATAATCTGCGCGCACACAAATGTAAATCTATAAGGCTTTAAGGGGGTACTTGCAAATAAAACAGTTGGACTCCTAATATTCCATGTATAGTATAGTGTTGTAGTAGCAAAGAAGTGTCATACATAATCTGAAGAAAACCTGGAGACTAATTGGGTCACCGTTTTATAAGAACACCTATAGGCCTAATGTGCAAAAAAGAAAATCAAAAATGTGTTATAGTCGAGGACAAGTCTTCTGCCACGGACCTGTCATCTGTTCACGTATGGAAATATTGTTGGCCGGTCCCCTTGCCCGTTGTTCCACATAGATCTCAGAGGCACGACAAACGACATGACAAAAATGAATTCCTGGATGTACCTTTATTTATTGAGTTTGTTAAATTCACATATCTGAAAACCTGCATATGCGGGCGTGGGTTATCATGACGTCTATACACACACACACACACACACACACACACACACACCTGTAGGCCTATTTTAATGGTGAATACATTAATTATTCCATCTCCCCATAGCTGTAAATATTTGGAAGGGTGATTTCAATATAATATGCTATAATATTCATTTTTTATACAGTCTACTGCTTTTGCTAATATAGCTCTAACACCAGCACCAAATACTGGATGTAGACAACAGGCATGCTCTCCATGTATGTACATCATATCAACATGAACTACTATGTATGTACAGCATATCAACATGAAATATAATGGCGTTGACTCGTACTGCGTTAGGCTGTATACACTATACAGGCAGCAGATACAATACCGACTTTTTGTCTCCACCTGCTGGCGGACATTATAAGCACAAGTTGTGAAGAGTCCTTCCTACAAGCAAAAACAAAACATCACGAGTCTGTTAAAGTAGCGAAAATAAATATCTCTGTGCAATTTATAGTCGTGATATTAAAAGGAGAGAAAAAAAGTTTTATTTTCTATGAATTACACAACCAAGGGAAGCCTGGCTTGGATTATTGGAGATTATTTTTTGTCGCATTCCAAATTAAGCCAATAATTCGGAGGAATGCGACAAAAACAAAAGAATCTCCATGAATTCAAGTTTTTGGTGGAGGGGGACAACAGCTCACACCTCCGTAACTGAAAAGAAATGAGTTTCTAGGGCATATTAACAGGCACCGACACGGGAAGAGAAAAACATGTAACCACCATCATCAGTTATTAAAATAAACACTCAGAACACACATTAATAATTGTCCTCCTGAACAACTGGAACAGAAACAAACAAGAAAGAAAAAAAAAAACTATACAAGTTCAAAATCAAAGTCATTACCTGGCAGTGAAACGCTCCAATCAAAACTCTAAATGAAGTATAAGCCCCTCCCACATCACCATCATGCAGTGAAAATCTAGATCTACAAGCACACAATGCCGATGTACTGCCAAGCTTGTAGATATCTATTCTCGCGGCGCAACACTGGTACAGGTTGCGTATAAATTAATGAAACAAACATATTTAGGCCCCAATTAACATATTTAGGCCTTATTATTATTATGCCATTTGTGAGAATGTGTTGCCTTTAACAACATGCCAAAGATAAAACTCCTCGCCTTTCTTTGGAAAGCGGCACCAAAATTCGTCCTTTTTTTCTCCTTTTCAGGATTATTTATCGGGTGGAAAAACCACATTATGTCCAAAGAGTAGCAGATCCGCAAGGACGCAGTTTCGAGCTTGTGGATCTGCTACATTTGTAGGGATCTGCTACTATGTAGAGCATTCATTTACAAAAAAAGAAAGAAAAAATAAACTTTAAAATATGGAAATAAGAGATTTCTTCCCCGAAAGCGACAATATTCATTCATGCCAAGACATAACCAACCAGTCTATGAATGGGAATAAGTGCAGACTTTTTTTTTGGCTCTTACCTTTTCTCGTTCATTACCAAGATGAACATAAATAAATTAAATACAACGGAAATAGTTGATTGCTCTCAAAAAACGTCCAGAATGAAGGTTTAAGGACAGTCATCAAATTGACCATTAAACAAAAAGGACTGCAGAGTTTAAACAGTTTTAGCTTCGGCAGCTAATTATCCAATATACATTAACTAGACCATTTATACTCCCTTGAAGATATAAATATAGTAAATATTTCTTCAGATGTGCAGTTATTCAAGCTGGTTATTATAATCCTACATATTTAAACAGAAATAAACAAGTCACCGAGCTTGTGTTGACAATAATGAATTATACATTCACCCATGTTGACAAAAAGGCATGTAGGAAAAAAAAAAAACTGGGCTGACAAGGGCGAGCTGGAATTATACTTTGGCGAAAATTAGTGCCATGCAAAATGTTTCTGCGTGGACGCCTTGTTTTTCAGTTGAAAATACAGCATTTTAGTCTTTTAGCATCACTTCTTCATCAGCGTGAATGAAGTCTTTAAAGCCTAGAAGCAGAGGTCTTCAAGGTTTTTCAGGCCAAGGACCCCTTATCTGAGAGTTGAAGCAGGGACCCCTTATCTGAGAGATGAAGCAGGGACCCCTTATCTGAGAGAGATGAAGCAGTTTGTGTTTCCACAGAAAATTAATCGGTTCAGAACCCCAACACATGGTTTGGAACTGGAACCAAAACATTCAGTGAAAGCACCATAAAAGGTTCCAAGGATCTAGAACGGAACCAATTCTAGATTAGAACCAAAGTTATTTAGGTGGAAAAGGGGCCAATTCAGTGAGGACCATAGATGGCTCGCCCATGCTGCTGGCTAATGTAGAGCGACATCGCCACGTGGCGACCATCTTGCTTCAGGTAGCTCACCCATTCATAACATTGTCTATGGGACATGTACTTTTTAAATAACCACAACTTGCTAAATTTTAAACCGATTTTCAAACTGTTTGGTTTGTTATAAACGTCAGATGATAATGCATACAAAATTCACTGTAGCAAGATGGCCACCGGTGAACGACGCCGGAGACTCCGCCTTGTGCCATCTAGCCTTTATATAAGTCTACGGTGAGGACCCCCTGTTGAAGGCCCCCTGGCCTAGAAGACTCTAGGAAGCCATGAGTGCACAAACAGCTTCAAATTAATACTCTTCTTCTGCTAACCGTCAGGAACGAGAACATAACCGCCGGTAACAGGATATGTGAGATGGGCACCAAGGAAGAGTGGGCACTTCGGTCTTAAGCCCTCCCTAACCGCACCAATGATTCGCCATGCAACTCGAGTTGCATGTAGTTGCATGAAACCATTATCCCCAATGACAGTTGCATTGGTGTGACATGTCCTAAGAACAGTTTTGTTGCAAGGAGTTGCATTGGTGCGGTTAGGGTTCTTTTAATCCAAAATAATATATTTGGAAATAGTTTTTTAAGTAAAGTAAAATGGTAAATGGTAAATGGTGCATTTATATAGCGCCTTTATCCAAGGCGCTTTACAGAGATTGTGCATTACATTCACCCATTCATACACCGATGGCAGCGGAAACCATGCAAGGCACCAACTAGCACATCGGGAGCAATTAGGGGTTCAGTGTCTTGCTCAAGGACACTTAGACAGTAACTCTGGGGGAGCCCGGGTTCGAACTGGCAACCTTACGGTTACCATCCAGGCACTCTACCCCTGAGCCACCGCCGCCCCGTAAAGTAAGTAAAGTAAATTATATATGATTAGAAGGTCTAATATTTCTACAATTGCTACAAAACCTGTATATCCAGTCATTTTGGGACATAAACAAGATGTTGTAGGATCAAATTAAGTCTGATAATGATGTACTGTGCATGTTCACATCATCTTTCAAATATTAAATGTTTTAACATTTTGGACAAAATAAACAATTTTACATGGAGGTGCCCTGAGATGTCCCTAGTGCCCACCTATCCTGTATCCGAACTGCAAAGCGTGAAGAGGCCCGGAGTTTCACCAGTCTGGTTAAAAGAAATGGCACAAAAGAAACGAACACATTTATGGCACCATTCACCTACCCTGGAAACAACTTAGATTAAGAGGAGCAACAGCTTAGCATACTTAATAATAATAACAACATGCTGAATAATGTAAGTGACTCGACAACGTTAATAAAAAAATAAAATAAAAAGCCTTCATCATGACAAAGAAAACACACACACACACACACACACACACACACACACACACACACACACACACACACACACACACACACACACACACACACACACACACACACACACACACACACACACACACACACACACACACACACACACACACACACACACACTTCTTAAGTGGCCCACCAATAAATAGATAAATAAATACCTCGTGTTCTCTGTGAAATGTGGTCAAACTAAAACGTCTCAAACACCAGATGTCTCAGGTTGTACCCGGATACTCTTCAGATTGTACCCGGGTACATTTCAGAGGCAGTATGATGTCTCTATCAGGTTGTACCCGGCTACACTTCAGAGGCAGTGTGATGTCTCTATCAGGTTGTACCCAGGTACACTTCAGGTTGTACCCAGGTACACTTCAGACTAGGCAGTGTGATGTCCCTCTCCGGTTGTACCCAGGTACACTTCAGAGGCAGTGTGATGTCTCAGGTTGTACCCGGGTACACTTCAGAGGCAGTGCGATGTCTCAGGTTGTACCCGGGTACACTTCAGAGGCAGTGTGATGTCTCAGGTTGTACCCGGGTACACTTCAGAGGCAGTGCGATGTCTCAGGTTGTACCCGGGTACACCTCAGAGGCAGTGTGATGTCTCAGGTTGTACCCGGGTACACTTCAGAGGCAGTGCGATGTCTCAGGTTGTACCCGGGTACACTTCAGAGGCAGTGCGATGTCTCAGGTTGTACCCGGGTACACCTCAGAGGCAGTGTGATGTCTCAGGTTGTACCCGGGTACACTTCAGAGGCAGTGTGATGTCTCAGGTTGTACCCGGGTACACTTCAGAGGCAGTGCGTGATGCAACCAAGCGTGAACAAATTTGAGTGCGTTTAACGTACGACTGTGTTTACGGAGATTGTGTAATGTACGAACGGCGGTGCTAATTTGAGCGAGTTCATGTACGATTTTGTTTTCTTAAGTGTGTTAGACGAGTGCAACTATTGCATGAGTCCAGGGTTTGCTCGAAAGGGGTTAAAAAAATAAATGCTAATTGATCTACCTGGTAAAAACAAAAGGATTCGAGAAGAATCCATCCGTACGGTCGAATAATAATTTGGACGCCATACATTTACTGTATGTACGTGTGTATGTAACTATGTATGTATGCGTGGGGTTGTCTTTTTTTTTTTTTACTAAAGGAAGAAAATCTTGATGACTCTCTGGATGATCTTGCCACAGCCGGGGCACGGCGCCTGGAACTTGTGCAGCCTGCGGGCGCACGGGAAGCAGGTGAGCAGGTGGGCCGTGCGCCCGTGGATGATGTTCCCGTTGCGCGGCCGCACGCGGCACAGCTTGCAGGGCTCCGACAGGGCGTCGGGCCTGGCGTACTCCCCCACCTCCATCCCCAGGCTTTCCTGGCTCTCGCCGCCCGACAGCTGCTGCTCGTCCCTGGACGACAGCCCGGAGGAGAGGGAACCCCCTCCCCGGCCCCTGCCCCCGGTCATGGTGCAGGCCAGGGGCCGGTCGGCGGTGGAGTGGGAGGGAAGGATGATGGGGTCGGACGCAGCTCGCATGCAGTCCGGCACGTCCACGCCCTCGTCGCTGTCGGCGTCGCTGTCGTCGTCATCGTTGCGCGCCGCGGCGGAGCTGCGGAAGGCGAGTGGTGGAAAGTAACATTTGCTTAAGTACTGTGCTCAGGGCTCCAGCGTGCGATCTATTAAGTATATGCTACTTAATTTCTTAATGTGCGAGTTAAATTTGAACGAGGTCGCACCGGTGCTACTTATTGCTTTCACTCCCAGTCTCAACCATGAAACACGGGCATTAGCGCGATAATAAAATATTACTTTATTCTCTCTCATTCCTCTCTCTTTCTCGCTCCCTCTCTCTGCCTGTCTGTCTGCACCGGTCTGCACACGACACACGTGAGTGCAACAGCGGCGGCGCGCTCACTGATCAACCCCGGAAAAAACGAAACAAAGATTTCAGCATCAGCTGTACACTTAAGTTTCCCTGGAGCGTACACTTAGCACACATTTTACAACTGGGATGATGATGCTGTGCATTGCTGTAGCTGAATCTACGGAGACAGCAGACACAGAACATACGGGGGACTGCGCCTCGTCCCCGTCCCCAAACACGGTAAACTTGTTGTTGAAAAATAGCTTCCAATAGCTTGTTGTTTTGCGTAGTAGCGCTGTGTGCAGGCCAGGTACATACATGATCGCCTCGAACAAAATACATCTCCCACGTGAAACCTGGTATATTCTTCGTCGTACGACGTGGTGTTGCATGCTGGAAATAGCAGATCTACAAGCTCACAACGCGTCGTGTCCACCACACGTTGTGAGCTTGTAGATCAGCACATGGAAATATGCAGGCTGAGCCGTTTAGAAACGTTCCCCTTCACAATAAAAGCACATCAGCTTTCACATGTTCATTCTATATAAAGAAAAGACAGGAGCAAAGTGTTAAATATCCTTATTGGCCATTAGGTTTAACATGCCAATGCAGAAGTAAGGGGTGTGTCTCACTTCTGTTTCATATAGCCAAATGATAATAACTATATGGAAAAATGCACTATGGGTTAATTCATTATAATAATTTCGTATAGAATGTGTGTGAGTGAGAAATATTCCATGTTATATGCTTAATTTAAGGAATTTATGCTTCAGCCAAGAAAACCTTTGCTATAGCCTTGGTGTTATATAAGGTCATACGAAGAAAACGTTGATGCTACCTAATATCTGGTGGCGCTACCAACTGAAAACGTAGGTGGCACCAGTGCTACCTGTGAAAAAGTTAGTCTGGAGCCCTGACTGTGCTTAAGAAAAAAATTGAGGCATTTGTATTTAGCCGAGTGTTTCCAATTTTTCAATACTTTTTAGTGATGCACCGTTGTATCGGCCACATAATCTGTATCGGACGATGTTGCCGGTATTGGTCAATATCGGTATTGGCAAATCAAACTGACATTAACCCATTCTGAACGGGAACCCATTTTGGTGTTAGCATCATGTTATGCTTTAGCTATTGAAAAATAGCAGATCTACAAGCTCGTAGCGCGCCACTGAGTGGCGCGCTACGAGCTTGTAGGTCTGCTATTTTTGAAAAAATCGAAGAACGACTGACATTTTTAGAATCTGATCTCAGGTCAGAATGGGTTAATCAGACCAGTGTGTGTCCAGTGGAAACCTCGTATGAATCTGATCTCAGGTCAGAATGGGTTAACCGATGGCAGCAGCCGATGTTTATTTGTTGTCGATAAGCATACATTTTGCATTGACTATGTTGGTTATCTGTAGTCTACCAAGCTGTAGATTCTGAACATTTATTTCTTGCATTGAATATGTATTTGTTTCTCTGGCACAAAAGGGAGAAATAAAAACAAACAAAAACAAATTAAACATTTAAATCGGTATCAGTATCGGCTATCAGCTAAATTGTTATTTTAAACATCGGCATCGGCCAAGAATTTCCATATTGGTGCATCCCTAATACTTTTACTTCTACTCCACTACTACCATCTCAGATGCAAATATTGTACTTTTACTCCATTACATTTATTTGAAAACCTTAGTTACTTCGTAGATTTGGATCATTAACCACTTCAACACAGTTTTTTCGTATCCCATTTCTTTCACCCAGTATTATTGTCTAGTGCGTTACACTCCCTCTGCCAACCTGGGGAGAGCAACAGACTGTCCTCATGCTTCCTCCAATGCATGAGGACGTGGAAGGAACCCTGGTCAGGGGGAGGCAGTATAGAGGGTATAGGGGTACAGAAAGGCCCTTTCAGCCAACCCCACCTAAGGCTATGTGGGCACGGAGTAACTATTCTAACCTGCTGCAGAGGAGGATGTCGGGGACAGACAGGGAGTGGACATCCTACCTGCTAGAGACGGGGATGTCTGACTGGGACAGACAGGGAGTGGACATCCTACCTGCTAGAGACGGGGATGTCGGGGACAGACAGGGAGTGGACATCCTACCTGCTAGAGACGGGGATGTATGACTGGGACAGACAGGGAGTGGACATCCTACCTGCTAGAGACGGGGATGTCTGACTGGGACAGACAGGGAGTGGACATCCTACCTGCTAGAGACGGGGATGTCTGACTGGGACAGACAGGGAGTGGACATCCTACCTGCTAGAGACGGGGATGTCTGACTGGGACAGACAGGGAGTGGACATCCTACCTGCTAGAGACGGGGATGTCTGACTGGGACAGACAGGGAGTGGACATCCTACCTGCTAGAGACGGGGATGTCAGGGACAGACAGGGAGTGGACATCCTACCTGCTAGAGACGGGGATGTTGGGGACAGACAGGGAGTGGACATCCTACCTGCTAGAGACGGGGATGTCGGGGACAGACAGGGAGTGGACATCCTACCTGCTAGAGACGGGGATGTCGGGGACAGACAGGGAGTGGACATCCTACACTGCTAGAGACGGGGATGTCGGGGACAGACAGGGAGTGGACATCCTACCTGCTAGAGACGGGGATGTCAGGGACAGACAGGGAGTGGACGAGTCGCGGGACGTCCTTGTACCAGTTCTTCTGCAGAGCCCAGCAGCGCACGCAGTACTTCTGCTGAGGTGTGTTGAACTTCCTGCACTCTGTGCACTGCCACGCGTCCTGAATGGACCACAGACACACACAGACACACAGAGTATTCATTTTGACAGCAAAGTCTTAACTCTTACATTTAGCGCCAGCATTGTTTCAGTCCATGTGCCTCCCCGCAGCCGTCCCTTCCTGTCCCACTCCTGGTAGAATTACTCCCACTCCCATCCCAGCTCCCGTAGTTTTTTTTTGTTTTGGTCTGTGGACCACTGGTGGTCATTGGAAGTATTGCATGTGGTCCCTGACCATCCATTTAGTAATAATAGTAAGGATTTGTTGATTTTTTTTAAATGTCTTTCCACTGGAAACGGTAATAATAATAATAATAATAGTGAACTGAATGACCTGGCGACCTATGATGACCTTGGAGTTGAAGGTCAAGAAATTCAACAGAACAAAGGGAGTTAGAATCTCAAGAAGGGAAAGTGCACCGGATTGTCTGGTTGAGTCATTATAGAGCGTCGCAGTCCCTCCCCCTTTCATGACGACGCTAGGCCCAGGAAATTAATCCCAATGCATTTTTCCCATAGACATTTTAAAAAGTATTTATTTAAAGACCTTTTAAGCGTCGTACGAAGCCAACTCGAGTTGTGATAAATCATGACAACAAACACAATATTTTGGACCAAACAAATAATTACAAAGAAAAAAACAAAAAAGTGTTGTAACCTGCCGCTTTGTTTGGCCCAAAACTTTGTGTTTATTGTCATGATTTGTCACGACAAGAGTTGGCTTTGTCCGCGGCGTAAACGTCTTTAAATAAATACTTTCTGAAAAGTCTATGTAGAAAATGAACAGGGATATATTTTCCGGGTCTCTCGAGGGGGCGGGACTGCGACGCTCTATTGAGTCATATTATTAGGAAATTATTAGCGGTCATCTCATCAATGGACCATTGGTTGAGAAACAGTGTGATTTATACACATGGGATGCATACATTGCATAGCAAGTGTTACAAAAGCACTAATCTTAGCCCATATCCCCACCCAACACAACAGTGGTCCCCAGGTTGATTCTAAGTAAGTCAGGGTGGTGGTCCCTGGTTCACAGTCAGTTGAAAACCCCTGCTCTAATGTTGACCTACCTGTGTACAGATCTCTATGTCTGTGTCGTCACTCAGACACTGGGAGTCCTCATCTGGCTCGTCGGCCATCTTTACAAACACACAATCATTCATTTGAATTACAGCCTTTTCCATTAACCACTAACACGTAGCATCCATGTTCTGAAGGCAGGGTTAATCACAGCCTTTTCCTTTAACCACTAAAACTAGGGGTGTAAAAAAAAAATTATTCAAATTATAGTCGCGATTCCCGTTATGAATGATTCAAAATGGATTCATAATTTTCATTTTTTCCCCTCCTGGTTACAGTTACAGGAGTTTTCACTACATGGTGTTGACTTACTTGACTTATTCCTGTAGGCTCCTAGGTGGAGCATAGGGCCACAATCACACCCCGCCATCGGACTCTGTTTTGAGCAGTTTTCTTCGGCTGGGCCCACGATAATCCGGTCGTCTTTGCCTCACTCTCCACTGATCTTCTCCAGGTCTGTTTTGGCCTCCCCACTTTTCTTTTGCCCTGTGGGTTCCAGTCCAGTGCTTGCCTAGTGATGTTGTCAGTAGGTTTACGGAGGGTATGTCCAATCCACCCCCACTTTCTCTTCTTCACATCCTGGCTGATGGAGTTTTGGTTGGTTTCCTCCAACAGGCTGGCATTTGATATTTTATCGGGCCACCTGGTGTTCAGAATGTTTGTTGGTGGTAGTATTTGTCACTCTCCATGTCTCATGTCTCTGATACATGGTGTTAGTGATATGAAATGTAAGCTTACCCTAGTCACAGTAAATATCATAGTCTTCAGTCATTTTCTAGTTAGTCACTTCAGTTCAGCACAGCTGAGGTGCGTCTTGTCAACGAGGAGCCTGACCTTAATGTTTAGGGCAGTGGTGCTGACCCTAATGTTTAGGGCAGTGGTGCTGACCCTAATGTTTAGAGCAGTGGTGGTGCTGACCCTAATGCTTAGGGCAGTGGTGCTGACCCTAATGCTTAGGGCAGTGGTGGTGCTGACCCTAATGTTTAGGGCAGTGGTGCTGACCCTAATGTTTAGAGCAGTGGTGGTGCTGACCCTAATGCTTAGGGCAGTGGTGCTGACCCTAATGCTTAGGGCAGTGGTGCTGACCCTAATGTTTAGGGCAGTGGTGCTGACCCTAATGCTTAGGGCAGTGGTGGTGCTGACCCTAATGCTTAGGGCAGTGGTGCTGACCCTAATGCTTAGGGCAGTGGTGGTGCTGACCCTAATACTTAGGGCAGTGGTGCTGACCCTAATGTTTAGGGCAGTGGTGGTGCTGACCCTAATGCTTAGGGCAGTGGTGGTGCTGACCCTAATGCTTAGGGCAGTGGTGGTGCTGACCCTAATGCTTAGGGCAGTGGTGGTGCTGACCCTAATGCTTAGGGCAGTGGTGGTGCTGACCCTAATGCTTAGGGCAGTGGTGGTGCTGACCCTAATGCTTAGGGCAGTGGTGGTGCTGACCCTAATGCTTAGGGCAGTGGTGCTGACCCTAATGCTTAGGGCAGTGGTGGTGCTGACCCTAATGCTTAGGGCAGTGGTGGTGTTGACCCTAATGCTTAGGGCAGTGGTGCTGACCCTAATGCTTAGGGCAGTGGTGGTGCTGACCCTAATGTTTAGGGCAGTGGTGCTGACCCTAATGTTTAGGGCAGTGGTGGTGCTGACCCTAATGCTTAGGGCAGTGGTGCTGACCATAATGTTTAGGGCAGTGGTGGTGCTGACCCTAATGCTTAGGGCAGTGGTGCTGACCCTAATGCTTAGGGCAGTGGTGCTGACCCTAATGTTTAGGGCAGTGGTGGTGCTGACCCTAATGCTTAGGGCAGTGGTGGTGCTGACCCTAATGCTTAGGGCAGTGGTGCTGACCATAATGTTTAGGGCAGTGGTGGTGCTGACCCTAATGCTTAGGGCAGTGGTGCTGACCCTAATGCTTAGGGCAGTGGTGCTGACCCTAATGTTTAGGGCAGTGGTGCTGACCCTAATGCTTAGGGCAGTGGTGCTGACCCTAATGTTTAGGGCAGTGGTGCTGACCCTAATGCTTAGGGCAGTGGTGGTGCTGACCCTAATGCTTAGGGCAGTGGTGCTGACCCTAATGCTTAGGGCAGTGGTGGTGCTGACCCTAATACTTAGGGCAGTGGTGCTGACCCTAATGTTTAGGGCAGTGGTGGTGCTGACCCTAATGCTTAGGGCAGTGGTGGTGCTGACCCTAATGCTTAGGGCAGTGGTGGTGCTGACCCTAATGCTTAGGGCAGTGGTGGTGCTGACCCTAATGCTTAGGGCAGTGGTGCTGACCCTAATGTTTAGGGCAGTGGTGGTGCTGACCCTAATGCTTAGGGCAGTGGTGGTGCTGACCCTAATGCTTAGGGCAGTGGTGCTGACCCTAATGTTTAGGGCAGTGGTGGTGCTGACCCTAATGCTTAGGGCAGTGGTGCTGACCCTAATGCTTAGGGCAGTGGTGCTGACCCTAATGCTTAGGGCAGTGGTGGTGCTGACCCTAATGCTTAGGGCAGTGGTGGTGTTGACCCTAATGCTTAGGGCAGTGGTGCTGACCCTAATGCTTAGGGCAGTGGTGGTGCTGACCCTAATGTTTAGGGCAGTGGTGCTGACCCTAATGTTTAGGGCAGTGGTGGTGCTGACCCTAATGCTTAGGGCAGTGGTGCTGACCATAATGTTTAGGGCAGTGGTGGTGCTGACCCTAATGCTTAGGGCAGTGGTGCTGACCCTAATGCTTAGGGCAGTGGTGCTGACCCTAATGTTTAGGGCAGTGGTGGTGCTGACCCTAATGCTTAGGGCAGTGGTGGTGCTGACCCTAATGCTTAGGGCAGTGGTGCTGACCATAATGTTTAGGGCAGTGGTGGTGCTGACCCTAATGCTTAGGGCAGTGGTGCTGACCCTAATGCTTAGGGCAGTGGTGCTGACCCTAATGTTTAGGGCAGTGGTGGTGCTGACCCTAATGCTTAGGGCAGTGGTGCTGACCCTAATGCTTAGGGCAGTGGTGCTGACCCTAATGTTTAGGGCAGTGGTGCTGACCCTAATGCTTAGGGCAGTGGTGCTGACCCTAATGTTTAGGGCAGTGGTGCTGACCCTAATGTTTAGGGCAGTGGTGCTGCCGACCCTAAGCACAAACTGTCCTGAGAGATGACATGGTCCTAACCTCTTTATCAGTCTTCTCCTCCTTCCCCGGGGTCTCCTCATCCTCAGGCAGCAGAGTGTCTCCTTCTCCTCCGCTCCCGGCTCCTCCTCCTCCCTCCTCCTCCTTCATCTCCACGCTCACCTGCTCGCTGTCTGCCTCGGTGAGGAACCACAGGTCATCCGTGGTGTCCGACACGACGGCAGTGTCCTCCTGCAGCACGGGAGGGTTGGGGTTAGGGTGTGTTTTAACAGCGGACAACAGCCTGGCATATTTTCCGAAGTGCGTTATTTGTTTATGGGACCCCGGCAACTACTGGCAGGCGAAGAGGCGATAATGAATTAATTTGATCTTGATTTGATGAATTCGACTGTTACTTTGTTTACCCCTCCATGCGGGACCATACCACCGAAATTTGGTTCCATAGTTCCACTTCGCAACGGAGGAACGCTGGGCTCATTTTATTAACCCATTCTGACCTGAGATCAGATTCTAAAAATGTCTATTACATCCTGACAGTTTCATTATTAACCCATTCTGACCTGAGATCAGATTCTAAAAGTGTCTTCGATTTTTCAAAAATAGCAGACCTACAAGCTCGTATCGTATTTTTCAATAGCTAAAGCATAACATGATGCCAACACCAAAATGGGTGCCCGGTCAGAATGGGTTAATGGATTAAATAACCCGTGCAATAAATGTGTTAATGTACAAAACGCAAAACAACTTAAAAAAAATGGAGATAATAGGTTTCTGCCCGACAGCAACGACATCAAATCTAATTTATTTATATAGCACATTTAAAAACAATTATCTGTGTTTCACAAGGCAGAATATAGTACAGTGCAATGCAATATAATACAGTAAAATTCAGTGCAGAAGACATCAACAATAGAACAGGCAAATAGGACAAAGTAATCTGAAAGGAAAGGTGCAAGATCATGTCGGGGATTCAAAGGCTTGTGAATATGAAAATGTTTTAAGTTGTGATTTAAAAGACTCAACGGAGGGCGCAGACCTAACGGCGAGGGGAATGCTGTTCCACAGTGTGGGGGCTGCGACAGCAGCGACAGCATGTATTCATATAAACGAACGCTTAATATTTTAAGTTCAATTAATTTTTTGGTGTCATTACTGCTTTCTTCTTAAGGTCAGAGAAGGTTTTGGGCTCAACACAAATTCAAACAATTTAGCTACAACAGCCACGCCTCCTCAGAGCCGGAGTGACCAAACAGGAACGGAATGTTCAACTTGTCTAGAACACAGACTACCTTGGGGATTGTGAATGTTGAACTTGTCTAGAACACAGACGACCTTGAGGATTGTGCAGACAGGTTTGTGTACATTGTTGCCAAATGGAGATGACATCTACTAGAGGTACTGGAGCAAGCGAGGGAACAGATTCACCCTCCCGGGACGAAGGTGTGAAAGACTTGGGAAGTCCTTTGTGCCTTTGAAAGGCAACAACGGCCGTTTGGCTAGGATAATCGTAGCCTAACCTGGAATAAACAGTTGTTTCATGACTCTGACCTCTTAAAACATAATCTAAGCAAGGGGTTCTTGTGCTGTTTTTTTTTATACATAAACAGCTCTTTTTGTATTATTGTTATTTCATAATATATTAAAGATAAATCACTCTTAACCCTGAAGTTCAATTAATTATGTCCATAGACTTAAAATCACTGTTGTATTTCATGGCCTAAAATAATTGATGAAAAAGATTGTTACCTTTATTTAGGTAACAGTAGTAGTTACCTAAATAACTTTTCCTGGGAGCAGATACACAGTATGTGGACAACCCTTATTTTTCATTGTACGTATATTTGCAGAATTTCTGGAGATGTGCGTGCTTCCTTTTCGATCTTATCTCTAAAATAATTGACGACACCAAAGGGCCAAGTTGCCTTGCCCTAAAATGATAACATTTTCAAAGCAGAAAAGAAGAACAAGTGACTGTTCTTACTAGGTTAGTGTGGATGTCAGTGTGCTTACTAGGTTAGTGTGGATGTCCGTGTGCTTACTTGGTTAGTGTGGATGTCAGTGTGCTTACTAGGTTAGTGTGGATGTCAGTGTGCTTACTAGGTTAGTGTGGATGTCCGTGTGCTTACTAGGTTAGTGTGGATGTCAGTGTGCTTACTAGGTTAGTGTGGATGTCCGTGTGCTTACTAGGTTAGTGTGGATGTCAGTGTGCTTACTAGGTTAGTGTGGATGTCCGTGTGCTTACTAGGTTAGTGTGGATGTCCGTGTGCTTACTTGGTTAGTGTGGATGTCAGTGTGCTTACTAGGTTAGTGTGGATGTCAGTGTGCTTACTAGGTTAGTGTGGATGTCAGTGTGCTTACTAGGTTAGTGTGGATGTCAGTGTGCTTACTAGGTTAGTGTGGATGTCCGTGTGCTTACTAGGTTAGTGTGGATGTCAGTGTGCTTACTAGGTTAGTGTGGATGTCCGTGTGCTTACTAGGTTAGTGTGGATGTCAGTGTGCTTACTTGGTTAGTGTGGATGTCCGTGTGCTTACTAGGTTAGTGTGGATGTCCGTGTGCTTACTTGGTTAGTGTGGATGTCCGTGTGCTTACTAGGTTAGTGTGGATGTCCGTGTGCTTACTTGGTTAGTGTGGATGTCAGTGTGCTTACTAGGTTAGTGTGGATGTCCGTGTGATTACTAGGTTAGTGTGGATGTCAGTGTGCTTACTAGGTTAGTGTGGATGTCCGTGTGATTACTAGGTTAGTGTGGATGTCCGTGTGCTTACTAGGTTAGTGTGTATGTCCGTGTGCTTACTTGGTTAGTGTGGATGTCCGTGGAGCCGTTGCTCCGCCGGCTGTAGTTACTGCGCAGATTACCCAGAAACCACCAGGGCAGGCCGGAGAGGTCCCAGTCGTCCAGCGTGACATCCAGCTTGGCTCGTTTACAGGCTGAACGCGTCAGGCCGTCCAGAGAGTCTAGATACATACATAGATGGTTAGTTTACAGGCCATTCAGAGTCTAGATACATACATAGATGGTTAGTTTACAGGCCATCCAGAGTCTACATACATAGATGGTTAGTTTACAGGCTGTTTAGAGAGTCTAGATACATAGATGGTTAGTTTACAGGCCATTCAGAGAGTCTAGATACATAGATAGATGGTTAGTTTACAGGCCATTCAGAGAGTCTAGATACATAGATAGATGGTTAGTTTACAGGCCATTCAGAGAGTCTAGATACATAGATAGATGGTTAGTTTACAGGCCATTCAGAGAGTCGTGATACATAGATAGATGGTTAGTTTACAGGCCATTCAGAGAGTCTAGATACATAGATAGATGGTTAGTTTACAGGCCATTCAGAGACTAGATACATAGATAGATGGTTAGTTTCCAGGCCATTCAGAGACTAGATACATAGATAGATGGTTAGTTTACAGGCTGTTTAGAGAGTCTAGATACATAGATAGATGGTTAGTTTAAAGGCTGTTTAGAGAGTCTAGATACATAGATAGATGGTTAGTTTACAGGCTGTTTAGAGAGTCTAGATACATAGATGGTTAGTTTACAGGCTGTTTAGAGAGTCTAGATACATAGATAGATGGTTAGTTTACAGGCTGTTTAGAGAGTCTAGATACATAGATGGTTAGTTTACAGGCTGTTTAGAGAGTCTAGATACATAGATAGATGGTTAGTTTACAGGCTGTTTAGAGAGTCTAGATACATAGATAGATGGTTAGTTTACAGGCTGTTTAGAGAGTCTAGATACATAGATAGATGGTTAGTTTACAGGCTGTTTAGAGTCTAGATACATAGATGGTTAGTTTACAGGCTGTTTAGAGAGTCTAGATACATAGATAGATGGTTAGTTTACAGGCTGTTTAGAGAGTCTAGATACATAGATAGATGGTTAGTTTACAGGCTGTTTAGAGAGTCTAGATACATAGATAGATGGTTAGTTTACAGGCTGTTTAGAGAGTCTAGATACATAGATAGATGGTTAGTTTACAGGCCATTCAGAGACTAGATACATAGATAGATGGTTAGTTTACAGGCTGTTTAGAGTCTAGATACATAGATGGTTATTTTACAGGCCATCCAGAGGCTAGATACATAGATAGATGGTTAGTTTAAAGGCTGTTTAGAGTCTAGATACATAGATGGTTAGTTTACAGGCCATCCAGAGTCTAGATACATAGATAGATGGTTAGTTTACAGGCTGTTTAGAGAGTCTAGATACATAGATAGATGGTTAGTTTAAAGGCTGTTTAGAGTCTAGATACATAGATGGTTATTTTACAGGCCATCCAGAGGCTAGATACATAGATAGATGGTTATTTTACAGGCCATCCAGAGTCTAGATACACAGAAGTCACAGATAGGTTGTTTACAGGCCGTTTAGAGCAGTGTTTCCCAACCTGTGCTCCACAACACTTTAGTGTGCCGTTTGATATGTCCAGGTGTGCCGCCTGATTTGACCGAAAGTAACACTTTTCATAGCCTAATAATCTCGGGGCACATCGGCTGCGTTAACGCGATAAATAAATATCGGGGTCTCACTCTGAGTCTGCACAGAGCCTCTGAGTCTGCAGCGGCCAGGAGGCGGTGTGTGTGTGCGTGAGAGAGGAGGCGGAGACAGTGCACTCTGTGTAGTCTGTGAGAGTGACGGTAAACAGTCAGCAACACGTTAAAGTTCTACTTCTACTAAGGAAAGAGGCATCGATGGAGCCATAAGTCCATATCCATAAATTCGGGGACATAAATTGCGCAAAATATTGTTAAACATGACGGCAGCAGCCTGCTGCATCCTCCTAGCTGTTGTGTGCTAAGCTAAATTATCATACGGAACCACAACACCGCGGGGGGGGGGGGGGGGATTTAACAGGGGCGGGTGGAGCTGCCGCGCGCTCAAATACGGAGCATGTCAAACAAAGCACTGTCTGCGCATTCAGTGGCCTCTCCAATATGACACAGTCACAGTGCATGTATCTTCTATATCAGAGGTTCCCAAACACCGGTGCCGGTCCGCGGGACACGTGGCACTGGTACGCAAGAGGGGAATTCTAAGTTTTGCGTCGTTTAAAAATGTCCAATCTTTGGTATCTTTAGCAGCAGCAGCTGTAGGCTATTTTGTGACGATCGCGTTATTGAAACCAAACGCTACACGCGGTTCCGGTACAGGATTATTATTTCATGTGAATCATGTCAAAATGAAAAGATGATGTTATCCAGGTAAAGTAGTGGTATTGGCACACAGCGCAACAGCAGCACCGAGAACACAATAAGAGATATAACATTATTATTCTCCTCCTCCTCCTCCACAACTCGATAACGTTCTCATTTTAGTTTGTTACTCATTTTCTGAGCCATGCAAATAAACAACAACCCGCACTGACCGGAGACGGAGAGGTTCATGTGCCCTGCGCGTAAAGCTTAGCCAGAAACAGACAGTCATTGCGTCAGCATGAATGTAGCCTCGGGAACACAGACGTTATATTTACAGCACGGAGGTGAGGGGGATATCGTTTGGGGGTAACGTTTGCGTGCTTCTATCTGTTACTTCTCTGACACAGCGCAGTTCAAACAGACTTCAGCCAGTCTCAATAGTGGGACACCGCGCGCTGAGAGCCACATAGCCTACACAGCTGCATTTGGTTTTTAATTAAGGGGGAGTTCTGAATGCAGTGAAAAAAGGGGAGGAAAAAAAGCTCAACTTTCGACTCGCTTCTGCTGCGAGTCGACTCGTGATAATTTATCGATAAATCGATAAATCGATTTTTTGATGAATGCCCTAACACACACACACACACACACACACACCGTATATCTAGGTGTGCCCCGAGATTTTTAGGCTATGAAAAGTGTTCCCTGGGACAAAAAAGGTTGGGAAACACTGGTTTAGAGAGTCTAGCTGTTTTCGCTGCATGACATGCTTCCATTGAAGACATGCAGACTTCTATAAAATCTAAAAGACTGAAATTGTGGTGGCGACTGAGAACTTTAATCCATGTGTCCAATTATGTATTATCTAGATCGTAAGTGATTAATCAAAGAGCATTGTTTGATATGCTCATGCAAAAAAATGGTTAGAATGTTAAGAATAGTACTGCTTGTGTGTGTGTGTGTGTGTGTGTGTGTGTGTGTGTGTGTGTGTGTGTGTGTGTGTGTGCAATCGCGCTTACCCTCATCAGGGTCCCGGGGTCGTCTCTGGGAGGGGGTTTGCAGGTGGAGGAGGGGCCTATTAAGGCCCGCCTCCAACCCTGCTTTTGCCACACCTCCAAACACCTGGAAAGACGAGGAAAGAACAAGGCAGAGAAGAGACGATCAGAGGACAGGAGCTACGACTGGCCACTAGGGGGACTCACAGCTCCACGCTCAACATCACCTCTTGGGGAAGGGGGCACTGGCTACAGGGTGGACGGGGTGCGGGCCAGAGGGGGAGGGAGGCTTGGGGCATAGATGGGTAAATGTTTCTGGACGAGGAGAAGTAGTAGAGGAGAAGCAGAGACAGTTTGAGAGGAAGGTTACAGGAAGACAGATGAGAAACGTATTAAAGTTTCAATCATGGAGATGAAACGCATGTGGACAGATTTGGATTGGACAAAGAAACTATAGTAAGCCATTCTTCCTACATCTGCGACTACAAGATGTTTGTTATAATAACAGACATGCCCACACACACACACACGCCATTACTGGAAAACCTTTGTTTTGCAGGGAGGCCTGAAGCAGTTAATTCTAAGGACATGCATGCCAGTAAGACTAATAAGCATTCTACAATTACCATCAGTATTTTGTGGAATCAAATAAAATATGTTAATGTTGGTCTGGTTTTGGATCTTAACTCTCTTGGGCAAAGACCAGAGATCAGACCAAAGCGATAATGAAAATTATGTTATAGGTAGAAGGGGAAAAAATGCTATGTTATTTGATATGATCCAAGAAGACAAACATAAAACATGCAATAATTAAAGTTTCACAGAAAAGTAGAGCTGGTTGAAGAGCAGTAGAATATGGCTCAACAAGATTGAATGGAGACCTATGAAAAAAAGGGTGTGGTGTTCTGTTGGTGGTGTGTGTGTGTGTGTGAGGGGAGTGGATAGAAGGTGTAGGAGTGGGTAGGGTGGGTAGGTGGGTGTCACGGGAACAGGACAGTTCAGTTGTAGGTACGTAGGTAGGGTGAGTGGAACAGGTAATTTGAGATCAGGAACTGTGATCCCCCGGCTTGATCGGAGCAGAGAAGATAACTCTGGAGAGACAGAGACAGTGACTCTGCCCCCCTGTCAGTGTGGTCTAGGGGCCGGTGGGGGTCCCACCGGACCCCCGGGAACCACCACGTGACAGGGGTTAGTAGTACAGAGACGGTGCAACTCTGTACAGAAGCTGCACCCCAACGGAGACAGCAGGCCTGCGACCCACCTCACCACACGCAAGCCTAAATAAAGAGGACCGTTTGTTGTTTGGATTATTATTAGAGCCCGACGGTCGACCCCATGATGACATGTTTTTGGGTCCAACGGACCCGATATTTTGAGAATGAAATGTCTAATTAAAAAAAGACATGTAACTTATAAAGCAACTTATATTGTAAGTTGTATTGTAAGTAAGAATGGATCACTTTTTGCTATTATAAAAGAACGCCTACATGGATCTTAATTAAACTTATATTATGGCCCATTTAAAAAATGACTACAAGCTCACAACATTTCAAAGTGTTGTGAGCTTGTAGACTGTCTCTATATATATTTGTTTTGTTTATATATAAATGTGTGATGATGACATGAACAAAATTATATATACATTAAAAAAAAATGGGACACATCGACAGCACAATCGCCGATACTGACGTCATCGAAAAGGTAAAATTATGTCGGGCTCTAAATGTACTGTAATTTAAGTACAATTTTGAAGTATTCCCAATTTCCAATACTACTACTTCTACTCCACTACACTCGAATGCAAATATTGTACTTTTACTCCACTACATTTATTTGTAAACTTCAGTTACTTACTAACATTTCAGATGTTTGAAAATAGCCAATCTACAACCTCATACAAGCGATGCGATGTGTCGCATCGCTTGTAGATCTGCTATTTTCAAAAGTTTTTTTTTTCTCGCCTAAACTTGTGAAATGGGATATCCTGCATAGCGATTACTTTTGGTACTTTAACCCATTTTGAGCGGGAACCCCTTTTGGTGGTTACATACATTATGTTATAATTTAGCTATTGAAAAATAGCAGATCTACAAGCTCATAGCGCGCCACCGAGTGGCGCTATGAACTTGTAGGAAAATTGTCATGATTTCGAAAACTTTCATTTTTTAATTTCGACGTCAGGCCTGAATGGGTTAAGTACGTTTTGATGCCAATACTTTTGTACTCAAGCACATTTTGAATTCCAGACCTTTTACTTGTAACAAGAGTATTTTATTTCTGCATTGCAGTATATGCGAGTACTTTTTCCACCACTGCTGACAGGGGGTGTCTATACTCGGTCTAGAGGGTTCGGGGTTGCGAGTGGTGAGGCCTCTGGCCGAGGCGCTCTGTTTCTCCTTTAGCACCATGCTTCGGCATTACCTGACCGCGGTCCTCCACTCCGCCCTCTACACACTCACGGCCCACAGAAAGAGTCTCTGCAGCGTCTGCATTTCAAATGAGAACATAGTAACAGACAAAAGCAAAACCCCCCCTCAGCCCTTTAGTAAGAATAAGAATATAATGATGACACTCCATTATAGTTAACCCTTCTTTCAATGTACTCTCTCCCACGCCAGCTGCCCCCCCCCGCCCCCTAAAAGGCCGAGTGGGGATTAAGAATGATGGTGCAGAATATTCCTCCCAGGAATGACCTCTTTTTTGCACACATAAAAATAGCTCATAAACAACACATGATGTATTGGGAAAGAAAATACTTTTTAACTGGCCATAAGCTATCAAAGTGGTTTGAACGATGAAATGCAAAAAAACAGAATGAATCAGTTGATCCACACGCGACAGAAAAGAGGAAACAAAAGACAAAAACAAAGAGGTCAATCACAGATGTATACCCATGTATCATTAACCCATTCTGAACGGTAACCCATTTTGGTGTTAACATCATGTCGTGCTTTAGCTATTGAAAAATAGCAGATCTACAAGCTCATAGCGCGCCACCGAGTGGCGCGCACACGAGCTTGTAGGTCTGCTATTTTTGAAAAATCGAAGAACGACTGACATTTTTAGAATCTGATCTCAGGTCAGAATGGGTTAATGTCTAGTTATCTGCATCCATCTCCCATGATGACTGACTGACTGACTGGCTGCTTTCAATAAGATATTGTATCAGCACGTTAAGACGTAATAAATGACGGCATCTCTTACCAGTACATCCAAGCACAACCAAGTACTTCTTCAGCATGTCATACACCGGGCTGTGAAATAAAATAAATATGATGATTTAACTCCTTGCTGAGCATTGGTGTGACTGTAGTCTCGCGCGCCAGACTGTTTCCTCCCACAATGTTCAAACGCTTCCGTCATACAGTCTGGAGCATGGGAAGTAGAGGTGCTCTGATTGATTTGATCGGCGATTTTCACTCCAAATGACAATTTACCTGATCTGGAGAAACCGACCATTTAAGTGGTATAAAAGTCAATCATATAGTATAACATTGCTTTGCATCTTTGTGACAGGCCTAAACATTCTCCATTTCCTCTCCACACACACAGGAACAGTTGAGACGTGGGTTTTGACATTAATAATTTTGGAAATATTCAAATGTTCCCCTTACGCACAAGATCTGTATTGGCCGATCATAAGAAAAATGGTGATCGGTCCCCAAAAAACCGATCGGAGAACCTCTAAAGGAAAGCTCTTTGTGAACGGAAATGATCCTGGTCTCTAAAATACCTCCCCCTGGCCAGCCGGGGTGCCTGATGGAGAGGAAAGGAACTGGTTGAAATGACGTGTTCCTTCTACGTGCCAAGTCCGGCCAGGTAAACTCCGCACTGTCAGGTGAAAAGAAGCAGCTTGGATTCCTCATGCATAGAAGGAAGCATGAGGTCTGTCCGCTGCCCTCCCCAGGTTGGCAGAGGAAGTGTAGCGCCCAGGATTACATTAGATAATTGACACTGGGTTAAAAAATGGGTTGCAAAATCGTGGGATAAATTTTTTGAAAAAAGGGAACGGCTTCCGTTCTCGGCTTTAATCATCGGCATAATCAACTCGTTTCCATGTTCAATCCATGTTCAATGCAAAAAACACAATCCTTAACACTTTGGATCCGTCTGTACGACGAGTACACCTGTCCTATAAATTAATGACGCTGGGTCCCCATGACGAGCAGGCTCGTCTTGAGGCGATATCTTGATATAATATAACATTGCCTCGCTCAGATTTTGTTTCTCAATAGCTTCCGTTTTAGTCGCGGCCTTTGCACGCTTTTTCCCTCAGAAACTAATGCGCTGTCCGTGCTGTTGACCAGATAGGCGATGTTCGGAGGAGGTCTTTTCTGATTATCTGGTGAGCGCGATGGGAACATTGGCGTTTCCTAGAGCAAGGATGGACGTCATGTTAGCTCGCTAGCATCGATACAGTCATAGTGGAATTGCCTAAAATCACCGGCACCCAAGCACCATCACTTTAGTCCACCGGGCGGCACTCAAAAGTGCTAATCACAATTTATTGCAACTAATATCTGTAATGGTGACAGACAGGCCCTACCTGGGGTTTTTGACAGAGAAGCTCTCCACCTCCAGCAGCTCTCCCAGAGGGTCGTCCTGACAGTGGACGATGTGATTCCGGCTCTTATCGCTCTTATCGTACAGCTGCTTCCCCATGATGTACTGGCCCAGGTAGTGCATCACCTAGTTAGTAGTACACAACCATAGACTGTAAAAAAAAATATGGACAAAGCGTTCTCCGGGTCTGATATGGACGTAAGATGAAGCCTCTATGGAGCTATGGGGTTTTTTGAGCCCAATGACAGCGCCACAACAGGCCATTATATGAACTTTCAGGAAGTCCCGATTTCCTTCGTGGCTTCACAAAATATCTGTCTGACTGCCCCCCTGTACACAACACAGAATGCATCACTTATAGACCTATGATGTACTAGTACCCAACACAGTACACACTACACATCATGATGTACTGGCCTAGATATTGCATCACATACACTACACAGAACTTTTTTTTAGAATTCAAAATTATTTTTATCATATTATATTATTTTTGTCACATAAATATGGACCCAAAGTAAATATCCGCTTTTTAACTACTTTTATTATTATTACTGTTGTTGTTTCTGGACATTTTCCCAAACAAACTTTTAAATGTTTAAGACATTTTAAGCTCATCTACAGGTTGCAATGGGACAGGCTGTGAGCTTGTACATCTGCTAATTTCATAAGTATATATATTTGTATGGGCATAATGTATTAATTAAGTTTGTGTCTCAAGCTGCAAACTTTTGGTAGCCCCTGATTCAGACAAAGGTGACAGTAGCCCTAGAGCTAATCACCTCTTTGGCACGGGCCATTTAGGATAAGCAACAAAGCATTCAAGTTCACTGGATAAACATTCATAACCACTGGATGTTGGAGGCTCCCGAGACTAACTTGAGGAGTAGGGGCTGCTGCTCTTAGGAACAGCTTTCCCTTTCATATAAAAAGTCTTTCCATTCTAAAAATATTTGTATTCTTTGGCCTTTAACCGCACTTAATGTCTGTGTCTTGATCCGTTTGTTTTCACTTTCACTTTTGTTGTTGTTGCACTGATGTCTTTGTCCTCACCCTGTGGCCTGTATAGCACTTTGGTCAATTTTGATTGTTATGAATGTGCTTATTGTGCTCTATAAAAAAGAAAGTTAGATTTTGATTTGGATAAAGCGTTCATATTCACTGGATAGACATGCACTAGATAAAGCATTAATATCCATAGGCCAGTGTCTCGTACCTCTTTGAGAGTGAACACATCCTCCTGGGCTCCGGCCACACGCAGAATCTGCAGCAGAGGAGCTCTGGGCTGGACCTGTGGAGAAAACATACATAAATATATGAATCACAGAATCTGCACCAGAGGAGCTCTGGGCCGAACCTGTGGAGAAAACATACATAAAAATATGAATCACAGAATCTGCAGCAGAGGAGCTCTGGGCCGGACCTGTGGAGAAAACATACATAAATATATGAATCACAGAATCTGCAGCAGAGGAGCTCTGGGCCGAACCTGTGGAGAAAACATACATAAATATATGAATCACAGAATCTGCACCAGAGGAGCTCTGGGCCGAACCTGTGGAGAAAACATACATAAATATATGAATCACAGAATCTGCAGCAGAGGAGCTCTGGGCCGAACCTGTGGAGAAAACATACATAAATATATGAATCACAGAATCTGCAGCAGAGGAGCTCTGGGCCGGACCTGTGGAGAAAACATACATAAATATATGAATCACAGAATCTGCAGCAGAGGAGCTCTGGGCCGAACCTGTGGAGAAAACATACATAAATATATGAATCACAGAATCTGCAGCAGAGGAGCTCTGGGCCGAACCTGTGGAGAAAACATACATAAATATATGAATCACAGAATCTGCAGCAGAGGAGCTCTGGGCCGAACCTGTGGAGAAAACATACATAAATATATGAATCACAGAATCTGCAGCAGAGGAGCTCTGGGCCGGACCTGTGGAGAAAACATACATAAATATATGAATCACAGAATCTGCAGCAGAGGAGCTCTGGGCCGGACCTGTGGAGAAAACAACGCAATGCATCTCACACTCACTGCTTTGGAATCTCGTGTAAATGTTGTGACGATGATAACAGAAGAGTGGGCACACCATCCATAGTAAAACTGTCTATTTTGTCCAAGATATTTAAAAAATATATATTTGTCTTAAGTAATGCAAAGTATACATGCTTAGAACAATTCACAATTTAGGTCTAGTAAGATTTCCACAATAACTACAAATGTCTACCAAACCTGTACATATATTATTGGTGTGTGCCAAATCTGTGTAATTTTAGATTTCAAATAAATGGGGACTTTATTTATTTTTTCATACCTACTTTTCAGAAATCAGAAAGACTTTATTGTCACTCCTTAAAAAATACTTTATAGTAAAAGAAGGGAGACATTCATTTGCCAGATCTCCTCAGTTGGGCAGTTCATTCATTAAAGAACAGAATACAACTAGCGCACGCACACGCACACACAACAAAATGTTACAACATTTTGATTATGTTACATTGAGGTGCTTACTCTTCCACCTGCCCAATGCACAGTATTGTTGTATCCTTGACCATAACACTGTCTGCCACGACTACCAAACTCATTCCTTCATTAAATAATAACAATGTAATTAACTATTCACCTGACTCTCCTCCCCGGGTAGGGTCCTGCATGGAGAGCTTGGTGCAGAGGTCTGGGTTGATGGAGAGCTCATATTAAACGAGCAGGCTCTGAAACGCAGGCGTGCAACAAACGTTATTATGCATTTATTTATGTAATAACTACCGCTGTCACGATTACAATTTCAAATTGGCGATTAATTAGCACACAATCTGTTACACATTATAATTGTGTTTGTGGCATTGAACATTATGAATAAAGAATACATTTCTGTTTGCCCCATAATCAAGAAAATGCACAGGGCAGATATGACGAATAACTGAAGAAAAAAAAACTAAGAAATTACTGACATATATTTTTATACTTAGAAGCTTGTAGATCTGCTATTTCAGATATTTTTAAATGTATTTAACGATTATGAACATTATGACAAATTAATTGAAATTCAAATAATTGTGATTAAGCGATCATGTAATAATTGTGACAGTCCTAGTAAAACTTGCCCATAATCAATCAATATAACCCAGTGGTTCTCAACCAGTGGTCTGGGGACCGCCAGTGGGCCTTGAGGGGGTTCCAGGTGGCCACCCGCTAAATGACGGGAGAGTTGTTAACCAAATGGACCCTTATTAGATTGTAAAAAATATTAAACCAAATGGACCCGTAACGCTCTAAGAGAGTTACATATTATATTTGTTAAACAGCTGCTACAATCCTATCCAATGACGACAACAATATTGTCAATATAATATATAACAATATATATATATATATATATATATATATATATATATATATAGTATATAACAATATATGGGTCTGAGAAGCTTTATGTCTTCAAATGGTGGTCCATGGCTCAAATGCTGAATATATAATGGTCCTTGATATGAAAAGGGTTTAAAACCACTGATATAACCAATCGATATGTGATAGATAGATAGATAGATAGATAGATAGATAGATAGATAGATAGATAGATAGATAGATAGATAGATAGATAGATAGATAGATAGATAGATAGATAGTATGTATGTATGTAACACATAAGAACATATAAATCATTGCATTATGACTATGAGGTAGTGGTTCAATGATACAACTGTTTTTCAAACTCCATTTCAAAACATATAGACATGTATACATACATACATACAGACAGACATGTCTTCTTCATTCCCAAACCTTACATATTCATGAAATATACTAAAGAAAGAATACACCTTTATTACAGCGTTTATTTATTTTTTAGCCCAGTGGTTTGGGGACCACCAACACCAATGGTCCTTCAGACAGGGTTCCAGGTGGTCCCCAGACAAAAGATAGATAGTTGGGGAACTAAAATGGACCCTATAAATCTGTAACTGATTGATAAGATTGTAAAAAAACAGTAAGGGTTTTACACTCAAGAGTTACATTGTTAAACATTTGCATTACAATTAAGAAGTCTACACAATTAGAGAATATTGACGAATTGTAACTTGGATCAACGTTTGCCTGTTATTTCTCTTCCATATCAATGCAGCTTTGATAATTGTGGAGATAATATTATCAAACAAAAAATATTCAACAATAACAAAATGTTCTAGGTTTTGGGTCTGAGAGGCTAAATGTCAAATGGTGGTTCGTGGCTAAAATGGCAAATAAATAATGGATCTTGGTGTGAAACCGTGTTGAAAACCACTGTTTAAGACCACCGTGAACGTTGACGAGCAGCTGTCAAGTCAACACAGAGCCAGATCTTATGAACATGATGAATAGAGCATAGAGGGCCACATACAAGCACCACAACAGCTCAAATAAACCCACAGGGTTGTTTGAAATAAAAACAAAACTAATAAAACCTTAACTGACGTTAAATACAACACGCGCGTGCGTCGCACGAGACAGCACGTGTTTACATAACGTCAATAACACAACTGTGACAAGTGGCTAAAAGCCTCGCGCTAGCCGAGTTAGCTTGTAGCTAAGCTAACGCTAAACAACACTAACAACAACGGAACATAATAATAACTCACCTTTAATGAATTGGTTATTATTACTTCAAAGTCGCTACATCGTGGCGCGCGTGCGACGGCCGTAACTATAACGGCTACTGGTTGACTGTGTGGGCCTACTGTTGACTGCCAGCGTGCTAACGTGCTAACAATGGTGCTAACAGTGCTACAGTGTTATTACAACACAATACGAACTACAAAGCTCTGGCCTAGTGGTGGATTCAAAATGATGACGCGTCGGTTGCACAACTTCCGGATACGGGTCCCCGAACAGTGGCTCGGGACCCCCATTTGTGGGTCGCGGACACATTTTTATGGGTCTCTTTGTTTTTCGTCTCCTACATTTTGTTTTCAATAGTTTATTATTATTTTAAAAACAAAACACTCCCGAAAAAGCATTTATTTTCTTGAATTAAAAACAAATTATTTTTCATGAAGAAATAAAAATAAAATCAAATAAATTCCAAGTTTAAATAGTAGTGAAAATAGCCGATCTACAACCACCACCTCACTCAGATACACTCTTGGGGTCCCGGACAAACGCCGAATCTCTGTTTTGTCTGCTGCACAACAGCGCCACCTAGAGAAAAAGATCCCGTTTTCCCACTTTGCACAATCCATGTCTCAAAATTAAATGCAGAATAAATAATGGACCTTTGATATGAAAAGGGTTGAAAAAAGAAATCAAAAAGAAAAATCTGTACAGTAAACAGTAAAATAAATTTGTACTGTATTTTACTATACGTCTGTGATCTGCGTAACCGTTTGCCCCACCGACTTCATTTGACACACGCATTCCACACCACCACAGGGAGTGCAGTGCCCGGTGTAGAGTCTGTAGGATACACCGTTGTCCAGAACCAGCACAAAAGCCTCTGCCCGGGATCTGGACCTGATCATCCCTATATCTCCATATATGAAGCTGGCCTGTTCTGACATCACAACACTTCATATTTGGGCATGCCTGAATCGGTGAATCCTGATACAGAACTCCATAGGAATAAAGGGACACAGAGACATGAGATACAGAAATCTCCATATTTGGGCATAAAAGGGACACAGAAAGATGGGTGGAATGGTTACTCTGACACGGGTACAACGGGTCTTGCATAGCTGTGGGGCATGTATCTCCAACTTCCATCGTTATCGACTCAATGCTCTAGTCTACCGTCACCGTTAGATAAACTAACTAAGAAAGTCCATGAATAAAAGCTAAAAAATATATATTTAAGAATTAGTGAAAATCGCCGATCTACAAGCCTGCGAAGCAACGTGTAGATCTGCTATTTTCACTAGTTTGGGTCCCGGGCAAACGTCTGATTGATTGATTGATTGAACATGTTATTAACAGTTTCAGTTTGTAGAATGGATACATTTCAATGAAAGTACAGATCAATACAAAATATGCTATGAGGATAAAACCAGAAAAAGCACTGGGACTAGTTTACACCAGGTTCCTCCATTTTCAATTCATCAAGACATTTAAAGACAGGACATAGGTTAGGACATAGGTTGGGACATATAGGGACATTGCCGTTCCTTGGAGTGGTTGCACCACTCAAAAATCATCAAATACACATCCAATAAACAGATAGAAAAAAGGGAATACGTGAACAGTTTAGAAAAATAGAGGGCGGGGGGACATGAACTTTTTTACAGGGGCCAGTTTCGAATTGCAGCCGACCGTAAGTGCTCTTTGAGAGCTGTTTTGAAGGAGTCTAGACCTAGGGATTCACATGTCTTAATGGCTGTTGGTAGAGAATTCCACATGTTAGTGGCATATACATCTAGGAGCTAAATTAATTTAACCCCTTGTTGGAGCCAAATCTGGGTCATTGAAATGAAAACGTTTGAGAAGCATTGAATGGGCTGATCTTCACAAGGCTGATCACTAGCTGGGGACCGAGTTGAGCCCACTAGCTGCCATTTATGTCTACTCGAGGACACTTGAACACTAACTAAGCCAGCAGGAGGAGCTGGCGATCGAACCAAAGAACCTTCCCCTTTCCCAAACGCATAAGAAAGGGCATTGGGCATTAGGCTTTCCTGATTGGCCAAACTAACACGTTGGCTCCGCAGATTGACCAGGCTTCACCGTATGTTTGTGCTGCCGTATCAATATAAGAGTTAATGCATGAACCGAGATTCCATTCTTGTTAAGACTCAACCAATATTCCGTTTCAGCCAAATGTTCTTCTGGCATGTCTGTCTGAAAGGAGCACGGAGAATCAATCATGCTGCTGTGGCAGTGGGGCACAAGGTGTATTCGTTCGGAGGGTACTGCTACAGACGCTCCCACCTGTACAATGTGCACTGTGTCTTCAACACAGTGTCCTTGCGCTGGACAGAGTTATCCCCGGCGACGAGCGCCAGTGGAGACAGCGGCCCCGAGGTTCCCGCCATAAGCGTGGGCCACACAGCCGTGCTGATAGATGACGTTATCTACATCTGGGGGGGACTGGTGAACATCGAGATCGAGGAGGTGTTGTACGTGTACACCATCTGGGGGGACACCTGCAACGCGCTCTATGCGTTCGATGTCGGCGCGCACAGCTGGTTCAAGCCCGACATTTCGGGGCGCGTTCCGGAAGCGAGGTGCGACCACTCGGCCTGCGTCTCGGGGAAGGCCATGTATGTCTTCGGAGGACGGCAGCTGACCAAGTGCATCAACGACATCCACAAGCTGGACACCACCACGATGGTCTGGTCTCTGATCAACACGAAGGGCGGTGCCCCGGCGACCGTTTCATCAAATCATTCCGCCACCTTCATCGGGACGAAGATGTTTGTGTTTGGCGGTCAGGCGGACGAGGACCAGACGGAGAACGTTAGAGTTTTCGACACAGAGACCGACCGCTGGCTGAGCACGCCTCCTGCACAGCTGGTTCCAGTCAAACGGGAAGGCCATTCAGCCTTCACCCACAACGGAGAGCTGTACATATTTGGCGGCTACGACTACATTCGGAACAGGAACATCAACGATCTGTGGAAATTCAATCCGACGACCTTCTCCTGGAAGAAGGTCGAGCCCAAGGGGAAGGCGCTGTGCTGGCGGTCTGGAATGTGCTGTTGCATGGTGGGAGATTGCATCGTCCTCTTTGGAGGATACACGCACGATCTTAAAGATCACCTGTACATCCTGGACTTGCGTCCTAGTCTCAAGACGTTATGCAAGGTAGCGGTTATTGAATACGGTCTGAAGCAGTCGGGACTCCCACACGACATCAGGTGGGAACTGGCAGCCATCAAACCAAGAAAAAGAAAAAGAAAAAAGAAAAAGACAACAGTGAGGCCAGTGAAAAGGACAGGATACACAAGAACCACAGCAAGCTCACTCAAAGGAAACAGTGGTGGATAACAAGTCCCGGGGCGATGGGACAGAAGAAAGGGAATGACGAGGAGATTGGCACTCTTTAAAAAGGAAGAATAAAATACATTCAGATGGGACAAAAGCAGAGCATAGCAATGTTTAAATGGTGCGTTTATATAGCACCTTTATCCAAGGCGCTTTACATAGATTATCACCCATTCACACACACATTCATACACCTTTACATAGATTGTGCATTACATTCAATTATTCATACACACATTCATACATCGATGGCAGAATAAACCATGCAATGCACCAACCTGTTCATCGGGAGCAATTAGAGGTTCAGTGTCTGGCTCAAGGACACTTCGACACTAACTCTGGGGGAGCCCGGGATCAAACATTCTACCTCCAGAGAAACTGCTGTCTCAATGTTCTCAGCCAGGAACTAAGCAGCATCACACTGGAAGGGGCAGACGTGATCTCTAGGAATAGAAACTTCTATGCACAGTACTTGATCTCCGTCAGGAGATAATGAAGAACAGAGATGCTTTGGGGCCAAAGAAAAAGAAGAAGACTTCAGGAAACATGGAGAGGAAAGGCACTGCAAAGGTGGAGGCCTTTTTGTTGTTTTTGTTGATTGTTGAGACAATAATAAAGTGAGCCAGCAAGCTAAAGTTTAAAGAAAGGGAAAGTATTTTCAGTTGTGTCCAAGCAAATACAATTTTACGAGCTATCACATTGTGACACCCCTTGTTTCTCACACTGTGTTCATGACACATGAAACAAGTGACTGCAACATATAGATAATTAATTAATCCTAGATTTAAACGACTTTTTTACCGTATTTTTTTTATATAGTTAATTTTTTGGAGATGACTGTCATGTAGGAATTCATGACGACACAATGCCTCACTACAAAAATAATCCAAAGTGCATAAAAGTTGAGAAGCAGACAACAATGCCAGAAACAGCATCACTGCAGTGTGAGTGAGTGAGTGAGTGTTTTTGAGGGACGCTAGCCCCTCCTATGTCCATGCTTTGAGTGAACACAAACATTGAAGACGTAAACACAAAAATTGTGTAAACACACACATTGAAGATATAAAAGTGAGGACGCAAATAGTGATTTGCCAGAATATGATGATGTATGATGATAAGAGTGCCCCTCACTTCACACAGGTGTGATTTCTATTTTTATTTCCGTGTTACAGAATTTTAAGACACCAAAAACATAACAATATCACATTCACTTCCTGAACACAGAAACTACACAAAAAGTGTGTGTGTGTGTGTGTGTGTGTGTGTGTGTGTGTGTGTGTGTGTGTGTGTGTGTGTGTGTGTGTGTGCGTGTGTGTGTGCGTGTGTGTGTGCGTGTTTCGTTTCTTCTATTCCCTCTCCTATTGTGACTGCGTTGTATCTCTTTTTTTCTTCTCTCATTCCAAGGACTGCTGCCCTGGGCCAGTGTAACTGAATGGAGGGCAGTGGGGCACGTGAAAATAGCAAACATGACATATGAACATATCAGATAACAACTAACTAACTAACTAACTAACTAACTAACTAACTAACTAACTAACTATTAACTAACTATAACTAGAATAGGCCTATGTATTTATTTATTTAAATCACAATGTCCTAATAAATACAATATTTATGTGTATGTATATCCATATTCTCCAGATTAAAAAATCAGCTGCACTGCTTTAAAGCACACATTAAAAGTCCATAGACTTGGCTGCCACGTGACATCACTGCTTAAAGCATGCATTCAAAGTTCATAGACTTGGCTGCCACATATGGCAGAGTTACCTTCAATCATTGCAGATTCACCACCAACTGTTGGTGGTCTAATCCAAAAAAATCTTCAGGGTACTTCAAAAGGACACTGAGCAAATTCCGTTGCAGAATGGTTCATGCGGTGCGTGCTTCTCCGGGCATCTATATTAGTTCAGAAACTATAAACAAACCATGCTCTGTCACACAGCACAGCTGATTGTTTGAAACTCTTGCCCATATATGGACATGGCTGGTGCATCATCATCATCATCAATGTGACATCATGGTAGCTACTGATGTCATATTCTGGCCTCCATAATGGACAATGCACTACGCTTCTAGGCCGAGATGGATGATGTCAGAGCCGTAAAACACAAACCTGTGTACACAAACTGACTTCATCAGTCTACTATATAAGATGTTTTTGATTATGACACTGCAGTCGTCGGCAGACCACAGACAAACAGACAAACATATTCCTGCCATTCGTTGAATACCACCAGGAACTGTTGGGATACCCTGATGTCCAGAAGGGCTACTGGGTAAAGTTGTAGTTTCTGAACAATATAATTATATTATTATATTCTTTATTTGATATGGACACATCACAATCACATTGCATAATTGTACAACCAGCAGATGCATTGCTTATAGTGTGTTAGCACAATTGTACATTTTCGCCAGCTGTCAACAGGAGACCTTACTAAAAATACCATAACACTTCAAAAAATGTCAAATCACGAGGACCACAGCAAACGGAGGCGAGAGAGGGTGAAGTTGGGTGCAGTGTTCCTGGAAGGTGTGACAGTGACGGGGATCACACAGGTTACCACGCAACCCAAACTGGGGGAGATTCAGAGCATGTGTCAGCAGTTCACCAAATGGGAAATGTCTGGGTTTCCCGGCGCTCAGCCCGTGTCCATGGACAGGTGGAACCTCCACCTTCTGCAGAAGAAACCATACAAGGTCAGCTGGAAAGCTGATGGCACTCGCTACATGATGTTGATCGCCGGGAGGAACGAAGTGTACATGCTTGACAGAGACAACGCAGTCTTCCACGTGGCCAACCTCGAGTTCCCCTTTAGCCAGGATCTGTGTGTCCACCTGTCCAACACCTTGCTGGACGGGGAGATGGTCATCGACATAGTGGACGGCCGGTCCATCCCCCGCTACCTGATCTATGACATCGTCAAGTTCAACAGAAAGCCTGTTGGCCAGTGTGATTTCAATACCCGACTGTCATGCATTAGAAACGAGATCATCTATCCCCGATTGGAGAAGATGATGACGGGGCAACTTGACAAAACCAGGGAGCCTTTCAGTATCAGAAAGAAGGACTTTTATAACATTCACCAATCACGCAATCTCCTGGGAGGAAGCTTCTTATCTCAGGTCAGCCACAAAGTGGACGGGCTTATCTTTCAGCCGTGTGGGAGATACAGACCCGGGACGTGTTACGATATCCTCCAGTGGACGCCTCCGAGTCAAAACTCGATAGACTTTCGCCTAAAGATCACGGAAGATTTCGGAGAAGGGTTGCTCCCTCAGACGGTGGGCAAGCTGTACGTGGGCAGATATGACAAACGGTTTGCGCAGATGAAGGCCTCCAAGCAGCTGAAGCAGTACGACAACAAGATCATCGAGTGCACCTTCAGGGACAACACCTGGGTCTTCATGAGACAGAGGACGGACAAGGGTTTACCCAACTCCTATGTCACGGCCATGGCCGTGTGGAACAGCATTCAGCATCCCGTCACAGAGCACATGCTCTTGGAGTTGTTGGACCGCTGTCCCCTGCAGGGACTGCCAACACAGAACCGAAAGCACCCGCCGGACCCATCCTCATGCCCCCCTCCTCCTCCAAAGAGACACAACCATGCTATCCTGTAGAGACAGGCCCCTCATGTTCCACATGTCTTCTACAGTCAACAGTATCAGTTCATGTGATGCGTGCTTCTCTGAGCATCTATTTTATTTTTAGAAACTACCGTAAGAGGGCGAGGTTGCGCTGAAACAACAGCTTCTTAATACGACACAGTTAAGAAGCAGGAGTTAAACTATTAATCTGGTGTCAGTGAGGTCAGTGTCGTGATCTTCATGGAGAATGGAGATCCAGGTGATGATAGTCAGCTCCACATATGGAGATTCATGTGTTGTACCAACTTGATTCATTTGCAAGTGTGACTTGCGTCGCGGTTATCATGAGACACAATATGGCAATATATTGACATTACCATATATGGGCTTAATATTGATGACATCAGGGATCTCCATATATGGGCATAACAGGGATTGCATTAGGGCACTGTCTGCGAATGCCCATATATGGACCTTTTCTCTTTTTTTCCCTCAGTCTCCTTGTGCTGCTGGGGAAGATCGGCACGTGCACGCTTCCGCATGGGTGACGGCAGACAGCTTGCACAATGAAAAACAGGTATGGCCAGGGTTCATGACCATATACACATACAGCATGTCTCCACTCTCCATATATGGGACGGGTCGCGAGGCGTGACTCATGACATTCCCATATATGGGCTTAATATTATGGGACGTCATGGTAGCTACTGATGTCATATTCTGGCCTCCAAATACTGGATAATAATAATAAAATGGACACTGCACTACGCTTCTAGGCCGTGATGGACGATGTCAGGGCCGTACAACACAAACCGTTGCCAATGCTGGCGACATCCGTGTACACAAACTTGCTTGGTCAGCCTACTATGTAAGATGGTCTGAGGTGTTTAATAGCACACTTCTGTGGTAGAAGGATCACAGACAAACAGATTATTGACATTCTTTGTGTACCAACAGGAACAGTCGGGATACCCTGATGTCCAGAAAGGTAAAGTTGTAGTTTCTGAGCAATATAATGTCAAATGATGGACCTCCCCCTCGGTGGAGGAATTGTCCCAGAAAAGGCCAGCCAGTAGCAGGTAGATTCCTGCCAATGAAGACTATGCTGGGTCCTGAATACGATGACAAAGTTCCAGAAGACAATCGGTTCCATCCAAGCATGCTGTCGAACTATTTAAAAAGCCTCAACGTGCGAATGAGCCTGCTCGTCGACCTTACAAATACCACTCGCTATTATGACTGCAAGGCCATCGAAAAGGAAGGCATCAAATATGCCAAACTTCCGTGTGAAGGACACAACAAGTGTCCTTCATCAGAGACCACGGAGAAGTTCATTGGGATGTGTGAAGACTTCCTGGAGAAGAATCCCACAGAATTAATCGGCGTCCACTGCACGCACGGCTACAACCGGACAGGTTTCCTGGTGTGTGCGTACCTGGTGGAGAAGATGGACTGGGGGGTCGAGGCGGCTGTGGCTGGCTTCGCCCAGTCCCGCGCCCCGGGGATCTACAAGGGAGACTATCTGAAGGAGCTGTACCGACGCTATGGCGACGTGGCGGATGCGCCCCCCGCCCCCACGCGGCCCGAGTGGTGCTTCGACGAGGATGGCAACGTGATTGGACAGGAGTCAGGCCCCACCTCATATGACTCGGTGCCCGGTGGTGGCAAACGGTGGCGAGAGTGGTTGAAGCTGGGTGCAGTGTTCCTGGAAGGTGTCGCAGTGACGGGGGTTACACAGGTCACCACGCAACCCAAACTGGGAGAGATTCAGAGCAAGTGTCAGCAGTTCACCGGATGGAACAAGTCTGGGTTTCCCGGCGCTCAGCCCGTGTCCATGGACAGGAGGAACCTCCACCTTCTGCAGCAGAATCCGTACAAGGTCAGCTGGAAAGCTGATGGCACTCGCTACATGATGTTGATCGCCGGTAGACACGAAGTGTACATGGTTGACAGAGACAACGCGGTATTCCACGTGGCCAACCTCGAGTTCCCCTTCAGCCAGGATCTGTTTGTCCACCTGTCCAACACCTTGCTGGACGGGGAGATGGTCATCGACATAGTGGACGGCCGGTCCATCCCCCGCTACCTGATCTACGACATCGTCAAGTTCAACGGGCAGCCCGTTGGCCAGTGTGATTTCAATACCCGACTGTCGTGCATCTGCAACGAGATCATCTATCCCCGGATGGAGGAGATGAAGACAGGGCGACTTGACAAAACCAAGGAGACTTTCAGCATACGAAAGAAGGACTTTTATGACATTCACCAATCACGCAATCTCCTGGGAGGAAGCTTCTTATCTCAGGTCAGCCACAAAGTGGATGGGCTTATCTTCCAGCCGTGCGGGAGATACAGACCCGGGACATGTGATGATATCCTCAAGTGGAAGCCCCCAAGTCACAACTCGGTAGACTTTCGCCTCAAGATCACACAAGAGAAAGGAGAAGGTCTGCTCCCTCAGATGATGGGCGAGCTGTACGTGGGCGGATACGACAAGTGGTTTGGGAAGATGAAGGCCTCCAAGCAGCTGAAGCAGTACGACAACAAGATCATCGAGTGCACCTTCAGGAACAACACCTGGGTCTTCATGAGACACAGGACGGACAAGAGTTCCCCCAACTTCTATAACACGGCAGTGTCGGTGTGCAACAGCATCCAGCATCCCGTCACAGAGCACATGCTCTTGGAGTTGTTGGACCACTGTCCCCGGGCAATGCAGACACGGAACCGGAAGCACCCGCCGGACCCAGACTCATGCCCCCCTCCTCCTCCAAAGAGACCCAACCATGCTATTCTGTAGAGACAGGCCCCTCATGTTCCACATGTCTTGTACAGCCAGCAGTCTAAGTTCATGTTCCACATGTCTTGTACAGCCAGCAGTCTTAAGTTCATGTTCCACTTGTCTTGTACAGCCAGCAGTCTTAAGTTCATGTTCCACTTGTCTTGTACAGCCAGCAGTCTAAGTTCATGTTCCACTTGTCTTGTACAGCCAGCAGTCTAAGTTCATGTTCGTCTTGTACAGCCAGTACCCAGTAGTCTAAGTTCATGTTCGTCTTCTACAGCCAGTAGTCTAAGTTCATGTTCTTCTTCTACAGACAGCAGTCTAAGTTCATGTTTGTCTTGTACAGCCAGCAGTTTAAGTTCATGTTCGTCTTGTACAGCCAGCAGTCTTAAGTTCATGTTCCACATGTCTTGGACAGCCAGCAGTCGTGCTTCTCCTAGGGTCTATTTTAGTTTAGAAACTATATGAATGAATGAATGAATGAATGATTTTATTTACGTGTCTGAGTGCCTTTTGCAGCCCATCCCTTACGGGATTATTCAGACACAATTTACAGTACAATATATTTCCTGACAAAATATTAAACAAAAGTAAATATCATACAATGTATACATAACATAATCAAGATTATTGTACATTCAAGTATTCCATTTTGTCGAGATAGAGACTAAAGTGGAGGGGGGGGGAGAGAGAGAGAGAGAGAGAGAGAGAGAGAGAGAGAGAGAGAGAGAGAGAGAGAGAGAGAGAGAGAGAGCATAAGGAGATAATGGACAGAGGACCGATTTGCGTCTAACTTCAACAAGGTATAGATGTATACACACACATAGGATATATTAATATATGTGCATATATGTACATACACACACAAATAACTTAGATCTCAACATAGGAGTTGGTATGATCCATCACCGTGCCACTATGCATAAGTTGTATGTTTTCTTCTGTTCCAGCTGGCTTTATGGATAAAGTTTGAAATTACGAATGTATGGTTATCAAATAAATATTTAACTAAAACACTGACCTACATGTATTTTTGATCAAAGAGTGTTTTCTTAAATCATGATAAAAAAGGGCAGTACAATAGAAAATGGAATTCATCCTCAACCTCACCAAGTTCACAATAGCTACATACAGTAGTCTTTGATCTAATTCCGTTCCAATGTACCGTCCTGTTTCAACATGTAGTGGCAGTATTCCTGAGGGGAACTGTGCACACAGAGATCGTTGGCTCTTAGATAGATCATACACAACATATTTTTCACATTCATACACAGTTTTAAACTGGCAATATGTCTTCCAACCATTTAACTCTGTATTTTGTCATAGCCAATTCCTTGAATATCCCCACATCTACCTTCTGTCTGTGGATGTAGAGATGCCCAAGTCCATGCTCATGGAGAAGATCAGACACTTCCTGTGCCCAATAACATCCTATTAGAATGTCCCATCTGAAAATCCTATATTTGCCATTCTGTCATCTGGTACGTCAAGCATTCTGTTCCACAGGTTTATTACATTAATTTTCCACCTAACTTCACACAATATCCTAGCCTGGCACAGCCACACTTCACCCGCCCCTACTGCATATGCATATGCCCCGAGCCCAGCGCAGTGGTATATTAGTATCGCAACGCGAGGCTAACGATAACCATCCCATATCACCTTAACCGCTGTTGTAGGAGCAAATGTGTGAACACCCAATGATGTGGAACACAGCACGGCTGATTGGTTGAAACACATGCCCATATATGGATATGGTACACAAACTGACTCGGTCCGCCTATATGAGATCTTCCGAGGTGTTTGAATAGCACTGCTGTCATAGGCCCACTGACGAACAGTTTCTTGCCGCTCTTTGCGTACCAACAGGATGGGTCCGGACACTCTGATGTCCAGAAGGGCTATTTGGTGAAGTTGTTCAAGTAATTACAATAGAGTGAAACGGATTTTCTGAACAATAATGTCAAATGCTAGACCTCCCCCTCGGTGGAGGAATTGTCCCAGAAAAGGCCAGCTCGTAGCAGGTAGATTCCTTCCAATGAAGACTATGCTGGATCCCGAATACGACGATAAAGTTCCAGAAGACAATCACTTTCATCCAAGTCTGCTGTTGAACTATTTAAAAAGCCTCAAAGTGCGAATGGGCCTGCTCATCGACCTGACAAATACCGCTCGCTTTTATGACTTCAAGGCCATCGAAAAGGAAGGCATCAAATATGCCAAACTTCCATGTAAAGGGCACAAGGAGTGTCCTTCATCGGAGACCACAGAGAAGTTCATTGTGATGTGTGAAGACTTCCTGAAGAAGAATCCCACAGAATTAATCGGCGTCCACTGCACGCACGGCTTCAACCGGACGGGTTTCCTGGTGTGTGCGTACCTGGTGGAGAAGATGGACTGGAGTGTGGGGGCGGCTGTGGCCGGCTTCGCCCAGTCCCGCGCCCCGGGGATCTACAAGGAAGACTACCTCAAGGAACTGTTCAGACGCTATGGCGACGTAGTGGACGCACCCCCCGCCCCCGCGCGGCCCCAATGGTGCTTCGACGTCGACGATGATGACCACAGCGAGAACGGCAACGTAATTGGCCTGGAGTCGGGCTCCTCCTGCGGTTCGGTGCCCGGCGGAGGCAGCAAACGGAGGAGAGAGTGGTTGAAGCTGGGTGCAGTGTTCCTGGAAGGCGTGACAGTGACGGGGGTCACACAGGTCACCACGCAACCAATACTGGGGGAGATTCAGAGCACGTGTCAGCAGTTCACTGGATGGGACAAGTCTGGGTTTCCCGGCGCTCAGCCTGTGTCCATGGACAGGAGGAACCTCCACCTTCTGCAGAAGAAACCATACAAGGTCAGCTGGAAAGCCGATGGCACTCGCTACATGATGTTGATCGCCGGGAGGAACGAAGTGTACATGGTTGACAGAGACAACGCGATCTTCCACGTGGCCAACCTCGAGTTCCCCTTCAGCCAGGATCTGTGTGTCCACCTGTCAAACACCTTGCTGGACGGGGAGATGGTCATCGACATAGTGGACGGCCGGTCCATCCCCCGCTACCTGATCTATGACATTGTCAAGTTCAACGGGCAGCCCGTTGGCCAGTGTGATTTCAATACCCGACTGTCATGCATTAGCAACGAGATAATTTATCCCCGGACGGAGATGGTGAAGACAGGGAAACTTGACAAAACAAAGGAGCCTTTCAGCGTCCGAAAGAAGGACTTTTATGACATTCATGAATCGCGCAATCTCCTGGGAGGAAGCTTCCTATCTCAGGTCAGCCACAAAGTGGACGGGCTGATCTTCCAGCCATGTGGGAGATACAAACCCGGGACGTGTGACGATATCCTCAAGTGGAAGCCTCCGAGTCAAAACTCGGTAGACTTTCGCCTCAAGATCACGAAACTGGGAGGAGAAGGGTTGCTCCCTCAGACGGTGGGCTTGCTGTATGTGGGCAGATACAACCAGCCACTGGCGAAGATGAAGGCCTCCAAGCAGCTGAAGCAGTACGACAACAAGATCATCGAGTGCACCTTCAGGGACAACACCTGGGTCTTCATGAGACAGAGGACGGACAAGAGTTTACCCAACTCCTATGTCACTGCCATGGCCGTGTGGAACAGCATTCAGCATCCTGTCACAGAGCACATGCTCTTGGAGTTGTTGGACCGCTGTCCCCAGGGAATGCCAACACAGAACCGAAAGCACCCACCGGACCCGACCTCATGTCCCCCTCGTCCAAAGAGACCCAACCATGCTATCCTGTAGATACGGGCTGGGACCTTCTGGACTGGACTGCTCCACAAGTTGCAGTACACACCTCTTCCTCCCCAAGTTTAGTTTTCCCAACCATTTATACAGGTTTGATTATTAATGTTTTTGTTGGATTCATCTTGTAGGGTTTCTTTAAATGCTTGTTCTTAAACTGCATAACATGATGCTCAATGCATGTTTTTTTGTGTGTTTCTATTTTAGCAAGCTGAGCTTGATCATTAGTAGAGGCCTGGACCTCTAGTACTATATAGGGCATAGCGGACATATTCTTGTTCCATCGATCCAGACCCCATTCATTTTTCCCATAGAGATTTCCAAAAATATTTATATCAATGGTTTTAAGCCTATAATTAAGCCTTCCAGGATCCTGGTGAATCATGAACATAAACCATCTCGCACGTAGTCTCGCGCAGCCAGACAACTATTCCACAATCTAAGAATGCTGCAACTACAGCTCCCGGGAGCCGAGTAACGGAAGCTGTCTCTTCTGCTCAGACCAGAAAGATATTTGACCAATCATGACGCTGTGCTCACAGAACTGTAATGCCATTGGAAACACAACCGAGATGGGAGCATGTAGTCATACGAGCGGTAGATTCATGTTATTTGTGCATGGTTAGTTTAACACAGAGAAGAATCATGGAATTAACACTGACAACTAGTGACTAGAAACTAGAAATGCACTCTGTCGAGCTGCCAACTTGCGCTTTGCACACAAGTTGGCCATGAATGGCCTACTTGTGCGCGAGCAGAGCGCGCAACTTTCTCTGACTCTTGTCAACTTACATTCTGTTTGGCGCCCCGGCTCTCCACTGTCAACTACTGCACTATAAGAAGACCCCAATCAAGTTATTGAAACATCTGACATAGTTAAAAAACAACAACAACTAAAAAACTGTGCTTTTTAGTGCTTTTTCTGGTTTTAGACTCTTAGCAGTTTTTGTATTGACCTGTACTTTCGTTGAACTGTAGGCTACCCATTCTATACAATCAATTAATCCCTCTTGACTCTTGGTCGGGATACCAATTTTATTCAATCAGATGAGAGAACTCATAGCCCTGGATAAATAAGCAAAATTCAATATGAATTTCATTGAAGGTCCATAGTTTAGAAGTGGTTAAAATGCCAGTCCGTAACTTCATATAGCCCAGTATGTAGGCTAGGCCCGTGTGGTTTTTTTAAGCATTTTGACCCCTTCTGAAAATTAGTCATATTCCAGGTTGAGACAATAAATTCAGAGACAAAATGTGTGGTGGACCAGTTGTACTTCATCCTATTCATCTGAACCAGAATCTGGCTCAAACATATATGGCTGAATCTCACCAATTTGTCCTCCCTCTGCCATTTTATATTTGTAAACACATGGGTGGAGCCATGGGCAGTCCTTTTGTAAGAAGGGGGAGGGACTATGACAGGTGGGTGGTCTTAAAGTAGGAGTAGGAGGCGGGGGGCTGGATAAGGTGGGTGGTGCTAAGGTTAAACTCACGCATACCTAATGAACTGGTGGGTGTGTCCACATAAAACCATAATTTTAACAAATACTGTACACTTTTTTGAAAAAATTATACCTCCTTATATAACAATAACACCTGATGATCATGTTTAAGGGTGGAAAAAAATCACGGCACTCCATCTTTAAGCATTTTGACCCCTTCTGATAATGAGTCATATTCCAGGTTGAGACAATAAATTCAGAGACAAAATGTCGGCTAAATGTTATTTATTTATTTATTGAAGACGTTGTTGGAAAAGCTATTTTAATTTCTGACCACTAGATGGCAGTAAGGCACAATGAATGACAGCATTGCTGAGTTCAGAAGAGAACCTAGTCCAGTGGACTTTCCTCCTACTGCTTAAATTGTTAACAATCATCAGTGGTGGAAAAAGTGGTTAATGTATGTTTTGTAATAACAATCCAAATCTACAAAGTAACTATAGTAGGCTAACTCAAGTTTTCAAATGAATGAATCTGATGAATTGAAAATGGAGGACCCTGATGCAAACAAGTCTTAGTTCTTTTATAGTTTCATCCACGTACACTGTAGCGGTTTTTGTATTACCTTGTGCTTTTGTTTTAAATGTAACAATTCTGCATACTGTGAATAAAATGTTCAATCAATCAATCAATCAATCAATGGAGTGAAAATACATTATTTGGATCAGAGTAGTAGAGTAGAAGTAAAAGTAGGCTACTGGGAATTGGAAATGCTCAAGCATAAAGTACAAATACTTCAAAAGTACAGTACTTAAGCAAATGTACTTTACATTTAGGTTTAACGTTACACTACTGACCACTATCAACCTTTCTTATGCCTGTTGAATGTATGGTATAGCCTACTGGGATTCCTAATTAAAGTTGAACATGTCACCAACTAGTGGCTTTTTAACCTAATACAGTGGTTTTCCCCAGTGGTCCTTGAGGTTCCAGGTGGTCCCCGGCTGAATGTTGGAGAGTTACACTTGTAGTTCTTTGACGCTCGCTGTAATCTTCATCATTCTTCCGGGTCCTTGGAAATGCCCCCAGCCACTGTGTTTTCTCTGACCTGAGATCAGATTCATACGAGGTTTCCACTGGACACACACTGGTCTGATTAACCCATTCTGACCTGAGATCAGATTCTAAAAATGTCAGTCGTTCTTTGATTTTTCAAAAATAGCAGACCTACAAGCTCGTAGCGCGCCACTCGGTGGCGCGCTATGAGCTTGTAGATCTGCTATTTTTCAATAGCTAAAGCATAACATGATGCTAACACCAAAATGGGTTCCCGTTCGGAATGGGTTAATAGTTTCACTGAGGTTAGGTCATTCACAGTGACTGGCCAGTCACAGCGCACCATCTACTCAAACACGCTGAAGATCCCATGCTCGCATCTTTAACTCTTGAGAGCGTGAAGTGAAACCAAATTGACCCTTATTGTTTGGTTTTATGATAACAAAATAATTATGTTTTGGGTCTGAGAGGCTAAATGTCATCAAATGGTGGTCCGTGGCTCAAATGCAGACTAAATAATGGGCCTTGATATGAAAAGGGTTGAAAACCACTGACCTTACAGTTCTTCAGTGAGTCAAATCACAAAAGATAATTCCGCTGGTACTATGGCGTCATGTGGAATGTTTAATTATTATCACATCACACACATCAATAATTACACGTACAATTACAGCCAGAGTGCAGTGTCCGCTGGTAAAGAGTATGTGCGTGCGTGCGTGTGTGTGTGTGTGTGTGTGTGTGTTGTGTGTGCAGGCTGAAGAATAAGTCATTGTGTGACAGTACAGCTGTCATGTGACCTCTTGGTGTGACAGGACGGCCTCAGCACCTGCCTCTCTCTCTCTCTCTCTCTCTCGCTCACTCTCTCTCTCGCTCACTCTCTCTCTCCTGCTTCTCTCTCTCCCTCCCTCCCTCCTGCCCCTCTCCCTCCCTCCTGCCCCCCTCTCTCTCTCTCTCTCTCTCTCTCTCTCTCTCTCTCTCTCTCTCACTCACTCTCTCTCTCCTGCTTCTCTCTCTCCGGCCTCCCTCCCTCCTGCCCCTCTCTCTCCCTCCCTCCTGCCCCCCCCCCCTCTCTCTCTCTCTCTCTCTCTCTCTCTCTCTCTCTCTCTATCCTTTACTCTCCTCTCTCTCGCTTTCTTATGTCTGCCATATAAACCCGAATGTACATATTATACATTATCCAAAATATAACTTCATAGTGTCATACAAAAGCATCAATTCAAAAGTAGCAGATTCACAAGCTATGTGTGTTACAAAATATATAATAAATCCTATACGCATCCTACTATAAATGCGCCACGTCTCTGCGTGCGTATGAATGAATAGTTTATTTCGATCTTACAGAGGGAGACATTACACAAAACAGTTTACTTTTTCTTTTGTGATCAAAAAGGCATAGGCAGAAGCTTAAAGCTTATAAGTGCCTATCCTTATCTCAACTTGCTCCAACATGCTGTTGAAGACATGCATAACAATCAACACAAAAAAACAAAAAAAACAAAAAAAAAAAACAAATGACATTTATAGAAGAATAGAAAATTAAACAAACCAAAAGCAAAAAACAGAAAATAAAAACAGACAACGACAAAGACAAAAGAAAAAAAGACAGGAAAAAAAAGACAAGAACAGACAAAGCCAAATGTTATACTAAGTCCAACTCTACATGGCATAAACATAGCTCAGCTCCCTACTCATTCCAGGTTATATCCATGCAATAATTCCTGTTTGAGCCTCTTTTTAAATTGTTTAAGGTTGTTGCTTTGCTTAATTGTCTCAGACAAGCTATTCCACAGCTTAACCCCATGGACAGAAACACACATGCTCTTTAAGGTTGTTTCAACACTTATTTGTTTGAAGTTTAGTTCCCCTCTCAGCTCATACCTCCCATCCCTATCCCTAAACCTTTTTTGGATATTTCCAGGAAGCAGATTATGTCTAGCTTTAAATAATAATTGTGCTGTTTTAAAATCAACTAAATCAAAAAACTTTAATGTTTGTGAATTTAGAAACAGTGGATTTGTGTGTTCATAGTAATTTACTTTATTTACTATTCTTATTGCTTTTTTCTGCAGTAAATATATTGGCTGAAGGTTGCTTTTGTAAGTGTTACCCCACACTTCCACACAGTAGGTGAGATATGGTGTTATAAGGGTGCAATAGAGGGTGTATAGTGATTTAGACTCAAGGACATTTCTTGTTTTGCCCATGACACCAATATTTCTCGCTAATTTAGACCGGATATAATTTATGTGGGGTTTCCAAGAGAACTTATGATCTATTATTACTCCTAAAAACAGATTATCAAAAACTCTTTCTAGTATGATATTATCAATTTTGACCTCAATGTTTGTGTTCATCAGTGTTTTTTGTTTACCAAAGACCATATATTTAGTTTTTTTCAGGTTAAGTGATAATTTATTTTGATCAAACCATACCTTTAACTTGTCCAATTCAATTTTTACCACCTCCAGCAGCTGCTGAATGTCTTTTCCAGAGCAAAATATATTGGTGTCATCGGCAAAGATAACAAATTTCATGATACTGGATGTCTTACATATATCATTAATATATAATATGAATAATTTCGGTCCTAGTATTGAGCCCTGCGGCACTCCGCACGTGATGTGTGAACAGTTTGATTTATACTCACCCATCTGCACATACTGTTGTCTATTTGTGATGTAACTTTTTAACCAGTTTAAACCTACCCCTCTAACACCATATCTCTCCATCTTTTTCAGCATAATATCATGATCTATTGTGTCAAAAGCTTTCTTTAAGTCTATGAACACCCCCACTGCATAATTGTTATTATCAACTGAAGTTGTTAGTTCCTCTATTAAATCAATAAGTGCCATCGATGTGGATCGTTTTGCTCGAAAACCATATTGACTGTCTGTCAGTAACTGGTGTTTTTCAAGGAAGCCACCTAGCCTTGTGTCAAATAGTTTTTCAAGAATTTTAGAAAATTGTGGCAACAAGGACACTGGCCTGTAGTTCGTGTAAAGATGTTTGTCTCCTGCTCTGTATATGGGAATAACCTTTGCTATTTTCATTTGGTTAGGAAAAGAACCAGTCACAAATGATAGATTACATATATATGTTAATGGCTCTGCAATAGCAGTTATAACTCTTTTTATGAGTGTCATGTCTATGTCATTGCAGTCATAGGAGATTTTATTTTTGAACTTATTAACTATGTCTATGATTTCATTTTTATCTGTACTTGTTAAGAAAATTGTAGCTGGGTTTCTATCTATTACATTTTGTTCCACATCCACACCCCCTTGTGGAGGGTTTATTTCTTTTGCCAAATTTGGTCCTACATTCACAAAAAAGTTATTAAAGCCATTAGCCACCTTATTCATATTAGTAATGGTCATTTCATTCTCCATAAAGTAATCTACATAGTTATTATTAGTTCTCTTCCTAATCAAATTATTTAATATTTTCCACGTGCCCTTGATATTGTTTATATTTTTTTCTAACTCTTTATTATAGTATTCTTTCTTGCATTTTCTAGTAATGTCTATTAATTTATTTTTATATTTTTTATATTTGATTTCCGATTCTCTGGTCCTGTATTTAATGAATTCTCTATATAAATTATTCTTTTTTTTGCTAGCATTTTGCAGTCCTCTTGACATCCAGGGCTTATTCTGGTGTTTTGGTTTATTCCTACATTGTTGAAGTGGACAATGTCTATCATATGATTGTATGAATATATTTAGAAATGAATTATAGGCTGAGTCTACATCTTCTGCCTCATAAACCTTGTTCCAATCCTGTAATAACAAGTTACTTTGAAATTCATTGAGAGCACCTTCTGTTTGTACTCTTTTATATCTAATAGGGGATTCCTCTTTCAACATCGTATAATTACAATCATATATTGCAAATACTGGCAGATGATCACTTATATCATTAATAATTAATCCGCTCACTATGTTATTTTCCATGTTGTTAGTATATATATTATCTATTATAGTGGCTGAATGTGATGTTATTCTACTAGGTTTATTAATAAGAGGATATAGACTCATGCCAAACATTACATCAATAAATTCATCAATCAAAGCATTCTTATTAGGATTATTAATATCAATATTATAGTCACCAGCTATGTACGTGACCTTCTGTCCGGTGTTTCTAAATGTACTTTCCATAAAGTTGGTAAATAGCTCAATACTGGAGTCTGGGGCTCTATAAACACAGCTGACAATAGTATTTTTCTTTTTTCCCATATCAATTTCTATAGTAATACATTCACAAACATCATCAATGGCGATAGTCATTGTATCTATAACCTTATGTTTGAGTCTACTGTCCACATACAGAGCAGTCCCTCCTCCAGTTCTAGTATTTCTGTTCATGAGGTTCAGCTCATAGCCCTCTAGCTCAAAATCCAACCCCCTCTCCGGGTTAAGCCACGTTTCAGATATTGCTATTACACTGAATGGTGTAGTGTGCTGTCTAAGGTACATTCTGATTTTTTCAAAGTTGGCATACATACTTCTGGCATTAAAGTGTATAATTGATATGGTATTTTGTATTTTTATATTATTTTTAAACTGTTCGTCAGTGTAGTAACAGGAGTTATTTAAATTTGCAAAGAAATTTATATCTGGGTCAATATCCTGATTTATGTCATTCATGTTCTGAGCCTAGAGTCCTTAGTATAGCCATATATGATGTGAACTTAACATTTACAAAAAAATAAATACCATGCCCGCTCCGTACACACACCCACGCACGCACGCACACACATAATCTCCCATGAAGCCAACAGTCCACTGGGTCCAGTATGAGAGGCATCTGCACGTACATGCGCACGCACGCACGCACACACACACACGCAGCCATAGTGTCATTGTTATGGGCAAGGCAGTCCATATTTGACGTAGGCACGCAAACGCACACACCAGCACAGTCCAGCACGAAAGGCATCTGCACGTACATGCGCACGCACGCACGCACACACACACACACACACGCAGCCATAGTGTCATTGTTATGGGCAAGGCAGTACTTGTTTAACGTAGGCACGCAAACGCACACACCAGCACAGTCCAGCACGAAAGGCATCTGCACGTACATGCGCACGCACGCACGCGCACACACACACGCAGCCATAGTGTCATTGTTATGGGCAAGGCAGTACTTATTTAACGTAGGCACGCAAACGCACACACCAGCACAGTCCAGCACGAAAGGCATCTGCACATACATGCGCACGCACGCACGCACACACACACACGCAGCCATAGTGTTTGTCCAACAAAAGGAAAAAAGGAGAAGGTTGAAAGAAAAAATAATGATCACTACTGTATGAAGCCAGTCCAAAAGGGGAAAAAACGTAGAGTCATAAGTCCACCACTCGGCCTTTAAGTCCATCAAAAAATAAATAGGTAGCTTGGGGGCGTACATCTTAGATCTATCCACTAGGCAAAGTTTCATGCAGAGGGCCATGGAAAAATGGAGGTAATAAAAAGCAAAGAAAGCATTTTGAAGGAGCCATGCAGAATCCCAGGAGATCAAAGCAAGATGCTTATAAAAAGTAAACAATAAGGCGAAAAAAATGTCAATTATGTTACTTGCCACTGAGAAACAAGGAGAGACAGAGTAGGGGGGGAAGAATAGCAGCTCTATGTCCATGACTATAGGCTTTCTATTCCTGCAGGTTTTATCATCCAGCATTATTTATCTGTATGGGTCTAGGTCTCGGAGATCTCTTACCAGTACAGTTTTTGCTTCCTCAGGGGTTTCTCCATTTAGCCGTATCAGTACCTTGCAGTTTCTCGTCCAAGTTGATTTGATTTTGCCACTTCTCTTCAGGGAGCGGGCCTCTCGGGCTATCTCGGCGTTCCTTTTGGTTAAGTGTTCATTTAGATAGATCTGGGTCCCCTTGAGCTTCTTCCACTGCATCAATAGCTGGGTCTTGTGTTTTCGGTTCACAAAACGGACTATGATTGCAGGTTTTGAGGTTGCGTCCTTCCGAGGAAGGGTGTGGCACGCATGTATGTGTGTAGAGAACCGTTTGACCCACCAAAGCCAGACCCACGCTTCTCCAGAACCACCACAAAAGGCTCTGCTCAGGTTCTGCCAGTGGGCCTAATGAGGCCAACTCCTTTCACCTGGGCCAGGCTCTGCCAGTGGGCCTAATGAGGCCAACTCCTTTCACCTGGGCCAGGCTCTGCCAGTGGGCCTAATGAGGCCAACTCCTTTCACCTGGGCCAGGCTCTGCCAGTGGGCCTAATGAGGCCAACTCCTTTCACCTGGGCCAGGCTCTGCCAGTGGGCCTAATGAGGCCAACTCCTTTCACCTGTGCAATTTCCAGCCTCTGCCTCAGCTAATTGAGGCTCAACCAAACAGGCTCTGCCAGTGGGCCCAATTGATTGCCAAATACACTTTTCAGTTTGTAATCTTCACACACAGGCACACAGGCACATAATATACACAGATCTCCATGTGGGACATCGGCGGGTGCTGTGACAACGTATATCATTAGGTTCCCAAGGTGCATCGTTCCCAAGTAGGCCGGTTGGCCGACTGCGACGGGCACTTACAGTACAGGTCTAGTTGAGTTAAATTAATCACATTCAATCTCCAATGTCCCCCCCCGTTGTTGAACATGAGATTTTGCCTTCTAATTTTCATGCCATCATAATTAAGCCTAAATTGCCCAATGCATCGCATAATGGGAAGGCATTTATGAGCTCATACTGTAGATCAGCTATTCGTCACACAGCAATATACAGGACTTAAGTCGCTGAGGATTGTACTGTGACTACTGTCCATGTACAAACATTATGAACGCTATAATGAATCCAAACTTATTAGAGCGCTGCTTAGTCATTAGCACATGTTTCCTTGGAAATTTAGGTTCCCTACGGAATTACACCTCCTCCTGGTATCACACAGAGATTCATTGTCGAGGTAGACTTTAGCCTAGAGAGGAACGGATATTATGTGGACTGATATTGTTGTTGTTTGTGAACCTGCCGCTGTCACAAATTCTTCCAAAAAAGTTTAACTGCCAATGTCACAATTATCATCTCTCTTCCAAGGTGTGAAATCTGCGTAGGCAAAGTAATTACTGTAAGATGTTATTGGCGATGGAGGCTAGATTTAGGTGTTTTTGGGGGCAGGATTTCCTCTTGACTCTCATTCATTCAATATTATGCCACATTGACTATGTTTACACCTCTTGGTTCTCATCTAAATGTCACTAAAAACTAAGCTTCGGACCTCTCCAAACAAAATGATATGACGACATCTCGGCCTTAAGCCCATGACTCATCGGATTCCAACACACTTTGAGAGCTTGGGATGCCTGGAAGACTAGGGTTAAGCAAATATCACTGGGATTGGTATTTAAGATAGTCAAAGAGACAGTGGCCCCAATGCCCTCATACATGTCTGAACCGCTTCTCGTGAGTGACACCCACATCCACAACACTAATAATCTGGTACCACTCGAGTTTTCTTGATTTGTTGAAATGTAGTTACAGTTGAAAGTACGGAACAAAAAAATCTGCTATGAAGATAAAACCAGAAAATGCAAGACTTGTTTACATCAGGCTATCGGGAGGCCACAAGGGGAGGTGAATGTATAAAAACAAATATCAGGAGGCCACATGGGGAGGTGAATGTATAAAAACAAATAGCAGGAGGCCACAAGGGGAGGTGAATGTATAAAAACATCTATCGGGAGGCCACAAGGGGAGATGAATGTATAAAAACATCTATCGGGAGGCCACAAGGGTAGGTGAATGTATAAGAAAACATATATCGGGAGGCCACAAGGGGAGGTAAACCAGCAACCTTCTAATTCCCTGGCGGCCGGCCTCTCTACTCTATACCCACTTGGCTAGAGTATTGTGGAATTGTGCATATGTAATAGCCATACCAAAATGGCCCCCGGCCCCATTGCATCTAATCCCAGTGTGGACTACTGGTCATGTCCGAGGCATGTGGGGTTGGCGGCCGCCCGGTGGCATGTTATGGCATAACAGCCCGGTGGCACGTTATTTTACAGTAGAGGAATGGCATGACTAAAATTCATCACGGCATGGCAGCTCCAGAATGCAGTGGTGTGAAGTAACTACGTTACTTTTTTTTCCAAGTACTGAACTTAAGTAATTTTCTTTTTAACTTTACTGGAGTATTTCCACTTTTCAGTACTTTTACTTCGACTCCACTACATCTCAGAGGTGAATACCGTATTACACTTTTACTCCACTAGAATTATATGAAAACTTTACTTTTTTTGATTATTATTACAAAATATATAGCCTACATTTCGTCCATTTGAAAATAGCCGATCTAAGCTCACATAATGACTTTCGGTACATTTTGATGCCAATACTTTTACTTGAGTAAACCTTTAATTCCGTACTTTTGCTTGTAACAAAGTATTTCTGCATTGCTGTATTTTCACTTACACACGAGAGTACTGTCCACCACTGCCAGAACAGAATGGCACACACACAGTCCAAAGGGAGTGGTTGGTAGCTAGGTAGGATCTCTCCTGTTTCCATGACTACGAAACCACGCGCCATCCCAACAATCCCAGAATAACGTTTAACACATTCCGGCGTTCAACCACCCCCCACCACCCGTGTGCGACACTTCCTAGAGGGAAAAATAGTTAGCATTTGAGCTCTGTGGTGGATAGCATTGCTCCGATGCATACCCGTGAATATCTCCGTGATTCATCTATTCTCGGGCAGTGCCCTCCTCTCTGCCCTGCACGGCCCAATTCGGATGAAATGGAAACATGGATCAGATTCTTTTTTTTTTTTTTTAGAGCGCTCGATGTGCCTTTTCTCTAAAGTATCTTATTTGACCCATTCTGCGCGGGAACCCATTTTGGTGTTAGCATTATGTTATGCTTTAGCTATTGAAAAATAGCAGATCTACAAGCTCATAGCTCATACGAGCTTGTAGGTCTTCTATTTTTGAAAAATCGAAGAACGACTGACATTTTTAGAATCTGATCTCAGGTCAGAATGGGTTAATCAGACCAGTGTGTGTCCAGTGGAAACCTCGTATGAATCTGATCTCAGGTCAGAATGGGTTAAGCAACATTACATGAGAGGGTGTGCTTTATCGTCATTAATGGCATGCCTGCGTTAATAAAAGAGCTATATAAATGTTAGATATTATTATTATTCTAATTATTATTAGGGATCGGGCGAATACCCCTTAATGTTTTCGTATGGGGTTCCGCCATCAGTATGTATGTTCCACCAGTTGTATTAGACATTTGTTAGTAGCAGTACTTGCGCTCTGCTTGCGCACAAGTAGACCATTTATGGACTACTCGTGTGCAAGGCGCAATTTGGCAGCTCAACAGAGTGCATTTCCAGTTATTATTATTAAATAAGGAGGTAGGAAGACTGGTAGCCTTCAGCATGCACGGTCGGTATGTGTGTCACTCTCCCTGCATGCTCTCCTGAGTGCTCGTCTGCGTGCCTGCAGAGCCTACCCTCCATAGTGTCTCGGGAAGTCTGTAACGGAATCTCTGTTGTCGCTAGAAGTTCTGCTCTCTCACCTACACGCGCACACGCACGCACGCACGCATACACACACACACACGCACGCACGCACACACACACACACACACGCACACACACACACACACACACACACACACACACACACACACACACACACACACACACACACACACACACACACACACACACACACACACACATTCCGTCTGTTGTGTCCAGCTATTTGGTGGTCGCTCCAGAAACCAGGCAGCTAAATCTGTCCACGGTGCTGACATGGGAGAAGGTCACTTGGAGCCGGAGATAAACAACGATGGGAGTTGGGGGATCTACAAGCAGATTTAGCAGATCTACAAGATTCCACAGGACTGCACCCAGTATATACGCTTGTTTTGTCGCCTCGGCTTCTCCGTGTGTACAAAAAACAGGTCTCATTGAAAATGAATTACTACAAGCGTTAATCGCTGCCCGCTAATCCTAACCTCAGTCTTAACCGGCCACGTAGGTCGCTAATGCTAACGTCAGTCTTAATCGGCCACATACGTCGCTAATCCTAACCTCAGTCTTAACCGGCCACGTAGGTCGCTAATCCTAACCTCAGTCTTAACCGGCCACTGGTTAGGTACGTAGGTAGGTAGGTCGGACTGACTAAGCCATGTGGAAAAGCCAGTCCTCTGGACGGGTCTGGGATCGCTGCCACCCACACATAGTTTCCACAAGCAGCCCATCCATCCATCCGCTCACGCCTCCCCTCTTAACATCACTCCACAGGGGTGTAAACTTAACACCCAGACATCCTCCTCCATGGAGCATCACCTGGTGTGTCTCCTATATGAGAGGAGCTATGCTGAATGTGGTTTACACTATGCTAATATGCTAGGTGTAAATTGCCCCCCGTAATATTAAGCTGGAGAGCTTTTATGAGGGCCGCGAGCAGCTCATGCTCTCTGCAGTCCTCGATCTAAATTGTGTGAGATTAGTTTCTCTGCCTGGAAGGAAGAAGTCCAGTGCAGTTTGTAGCCAGATTTACAGTAGGCCTATACTGTATTCAGTTTGTTTCCTGGTCTACATTGGATGGGCTGTCCACACTCCAAACACGATAACTATAAATAATATATGTTTGTTTAAAATTGCTCCAACTCAAGGGGATGGCACCGTCGCCACAATTATTATGACAACACCAGTGTGGAAGCTCACATTATCGTGTTGTGACTTGGACTCTTCCTTGAACCTACCTGTAGACTATACCAGAGACAAGGGACCAATCAAATAATCATAAATGTCATCACACTTGGCGTCTACACTTTTCTACCCTCACTTTTATCTTTAATATGTACTTTGCTCAGCCAATCAAATCGTCACTATGGGGTGATCAGCCAATTACAATGGAAATGCACAAAATGACAAAAACAAATTTCACCTGCAACCATTTTAAACCCTATATTTATTTAACTGGCTTTATAATAGGCCCTCCACTTTCTCCCCTCCACTCTAAATATCTTGACCCCTGAAAATAGCCCTTCTACGAGCTCACAAACATGTCGCAAGCTTGTAGACCTGCAATTTTCAAACAATGTTTCCCATAATAGGGACTTCAGGGTCAAGTAAACAAATGGCATTTCATGTATATCAAACCGTAAAATCGGATTAGCACAAATGTATAGATCCTAAATAAATAATTGTTGGCAGCGATGGAATATGAATTGTTTATTTTTGACAGTGAATATTAAGTTAAGGGCTGCGATGTGGCGTTTGCAGTATGTTAGTATAGGAAGTGTGCTGTATGTGTGTGTGTGTGTGTGTGTGTGTGTGTGTGTGTGTGTGTGTGGGTGCGTTCGTGTGCGTTCGTGTGCGTGCGTGCGTGTCTGCCATCCAGTGAGTGGGATGCCGATGAAGGGAAGGGCAGTCGTTGGTACAGTACTGGGCGAGGGGGGGGGGGGGGGGGGGGGGGGGGGGGGCGAGGTCCATTCCTGCGATTCAACATGACACCACTTGCACTAAGACTGGCGACAGCTGCGTATGCGCATGCCGGCCATTCTGTTTGTTGTAGGGGATTACGCCACGATAAAAGCCCCAGTGACGAGCGCTCGTGGCTGGGCCTTGCAACTACTGTTTCGCCCCGACTTAGCAGGCTTTGGGCCGGGGCCCTCCGGAGCGCTGTGAAAACACAGGTGGGACGCTTCATTCTGAACGGGGAATGAATGGAGGGCATTCTAATGATGACGAACCTGACAGCAGAATACAGTTAATGAATGAATGGGTGAGTGGATGAATGAATGAACGGAGGGCATTCTAATGTCAAGCATATGGGGAGTGGGGACTGCCCATAAGCCATTAGTCAGACCGGTTGAGACTCACCTGTGCTGCAGGTTAAAAATCACCCGTGGCTCCCGACAAGCGTGGTGGGCCCCCAGGAAGGCTCTCCAGTGTTGAGGGCCCTATTGGTCAGAGCTGAGAATGCAGGCGGGCCCCTGGATTTCCCTGAGGAAACCCTGTGCAGCTCGGGTTTAACATTGAGCACTTGGTCCAAATCGCTCCGGTCCGGTCGCTCCGGTCCTCCCTCTATCCTTTTATAACTCTGGTTAAAACGAATCTGTGCTGCTCTGAAATCTTTGGGAAGCGTTTGGTTCTGACATGCTTCCTCTCAATTAGTATTTAATATATATTTTTTATCCCACGATTTTGTAACCCATTTTTCACCCCTGTGTCAATCATCTAATGTGATCCTGGGCTCTACACACCCTCCTCCAACCTATAGTCCCCGGACTTGAACTCATGCTTGCTTCCTTCATGCCTGAGTGTCCAAGTTGCTCCTTTACACCTGACAGGGGGGAGTTTCCCTGGTTGGACGTAGCGTGTGGAAGGAACACGTTATTCCAACCAGTTTTTTTCCCTCCATCCGGCTGGCCAGGGCGAGGCAGTTTAGTGACCAGGATTACTGCATGTTTTTTGTGAGGGTACATACCCTAGGGGACACGGGGAGAACATGCAAACTCCACACAGAAAGGCCCTTTTGCCAACCCCGCCTTCGGGTATGGGCACTGATGACGCGGAGGAGGAAACACACCGCCTGCAGCACCCACAGCGTCCCGAGCGGGAATCAAACCCAGGACCTTCTAGCTGTGAGGCGACAGCACTACCAACTGTGCCACCGTGCCCCCTCAATTACTAGTATGGTTTGGTTTTTCACTAGTTCTCAAACTGGCCCACTCAGGGGTCATTGAAACACAAACGGCTTGTTTAATGGAGCTCATAGCTGAAGTTCAGGAGCAGGACCACACCTCCAACACAGCTACCTCAATCAATCCATTCAAGCCACCTCCAATCGGGTCACCTCCACCTGTGTATATAAAGCCCATCCAACCCACTGTTCTAATTTGGGCCTGGACAGAGGCTTTTGTGCTGGTTCTGGACAACGGTGTATCTGACGGGCACCGGACACTGCACTCCCTGTGGTGGTGTGGAACGCGTGTGTCGAATTTTAAGTCGGTGGGGCGAACGGTTCTCGAGTTACGTGGGTTAACATAACATTGACATAAAGAGACAAGGCACATAGATGGATAAAGCCATTTATAATACTTATCGCACATATTAATGGTTGTTTTAATGTTTGGCAAAAATATTTTAAACTTTTGTCATCTTTTGTCACGAACTGCAGTCACTCACAACTGGCCAATACAAAAAAAGATACTGGTTCTGTTTAGAATGAATTGTCGTCTCTCATCTTTCCGCAAAATAATAAAATGCTGATCAGTAAGGTGCTCGTTATCGTTTTGGGCTAAACAAATAATTAGAAGAAAAAAAGGGCAGGGTACAACTACAACACTGTACACTTTTTTAATTTCCCACTCCTCACTCACTTCTTGGTGTTCGAACATGCTGACTAGAGTTGCTGTTTCCACTTCATTTTGTCTTTATGTTGCTGTTCATTGTGTATTGTTGTTTTGCTCTTGGTATTTCAGTATATTTCTCTGGTTACTGACTGTACAGTACTTTGTTGTACTCTATAACCATAGAACACTAAACCTTATGTTTAGTGTGATTTTCATAACGTTGTAGCAGTGACATTGTAGATTAAGGTATAAGGTATTAAGGTTTGTTTCCCTGCCCACATGCCACATCCCTCTTTTTTTCTACAGGCAGGTGTTCTGGTGAATTTCACCTGGATTTAGTGATACTACTAGCCTGACACTCAGTCTGAATTTTCATTTAGTTTCACTTCAATCGCCAGAACATATTTTCTTAATGGGCGTGGCTAGCGATTCAGGGCTGGAGCCAGGCTACCACAATGGCCTGGGCTTTTTGGCTGGACCAATTCTCACATGTCCCAGGAATGGGTGGATCAAAGGAGAAGATCCCAGCTCAATTTTTTTTTAATATTCTTTAAAATAATACCCACATTTTTCACCTATGTTTCACCATTAGCTGTTTTTCGTTGTTTTGTGAAACTTCATGTTGAACTATTAAAGAACAGTACCTCAAATTGCAATGCATTGTTGTATAGCTTAATATATTTCGATGAGTAATATGTTGTATGGAATGTAAATAGTGATAGTGTGACAAACGTTTTGTGAAGGTTTAGTGTTCTAGGGATAAATAAAGTGGATTGGATTGGATTGAAAAATTTGGCCTGCCCTGGTGCTCACACGCAGGCCGGTGATGTATGTTGTGACCGGGACGGGACGGGACTGGACAGGACAGGACAGGACAGGCCGACCCAAAGCAAGGAGGGCTGAAAATGCTCTCCTCCTTCACCTCCTCCTCCTCCTCCTCCAAACTCAGCTGTCTCACAATGTGCTGCTGCTTGTCACCGAGAGGAGCAAAAACACTGTGCCTTGTGACAAGGTCCACACACACGCACGCACGCACACTCACACGCATTGCACGCGCATGCTCACGCACGCACATACTGTACATACTGTACATACGTACAGACTTTTAGAATAGACTATTTGCAGTCCAAACTACAACAATTTAAAACAGTGGGTTTCCTTTTTTCATATCAAGGTCCATTGTTTTTTTCTGCGTTTGAGCTACGGACCACCATTTGATGAGATTTAGCCTCTCAGACCCAAAACTAAAGGATATGTTGTTGTCGTGGGATAAGATCTTGTCCACAATTCCATGCTGTATTGATGTTGGTATACCATAGATGTTGATAACAGGCAAACATTGATCAAAATAACAATTCTCCTACATTCTCTAATTGTGTAGACTTCTTGTAAATTACTTAATGCTGATGTTTAACAACAACAATCCAAATACACCACTTTAGTGAAATCACCCCCTCCCCCATATCATACAACAGCTGTGGGCATTCAGTTCAGGTGGGTGGTGCTAAGGTGAAAACCAAGTAGGCTATACCTAATTGAACATTTCAGAAAAAAATCTTCCTAGTATAATCTCAGTAGCATAGGCGGCGGGTGTGTAAGGCTAGGGAAGGCTTAGCCTTCCCAAAAAATATGCTGGGTATTTTTTTAAATATATATAATATGTGCACAGCATTATATAGAAGGCTATTGTGTGCGTGTGTGTGTGTGTGTGTGTGTGTTGTCGTGTGTGTTGATCGCTGATCGGGTAGGCTATACACTATACAGCAACTGGCCTAATCAGCATATGATTGGCTACGTACTATTGGTATGTCTGTAAACCTCGTCCTTCCAGTCGCTTTGTAGCAAACAGTAGTGCGCGCTGGTTTGTTTTGGGAAACAGCAAAACGCAAAATGTCTTTTTCAAGGCAAAGATAAAGTAATTCAGAAGAAGAAGCTGTGAGTCGGCTGTCAGAAGTCAGCAGCACCAGTGCCCGCACGGTTCACACCACTGCAGCAACACTGACACGTTCAGCGGAGTGGCTGCTGTCTCTGTGCCGTCTGTGAAGAGCCCCCCCCCCCCCCCCCCAATGCAATTCTATAGCCTACCCAAAGGTAAAACACACCCGCCGCCTATGCTCAGTAGCCTACTTGTCAGGTAGTACCTGATGATCACGTTTTAAGAGGGGGGGGGGGGGGGGGGGGGTGGATCACGGCACACCATCTTTAATATTTTGGACACATTTGGTTTCTGCACCGTATGAACATATGTCTTGTTCATACTTCTTAACTGGGTTTTAATTTAATCCCTGCTCCTCCAGAGTTCCTAAACTGGTGCTACTAACATATATGTTTAGGTTAGTAGTGTCAGTGTTGCCAACTCTCGTGAGAGAAATTAGCCAACCCACCTCCAAAAACAAGCCAACTCTTGTGGGAGAAATAAACCAAATCTCCCCTCCAAAAACAAGGCAAAACATATATGACCATATAATCCTAATACAAAGTCGTGGGAAATCAGCGGGATTGGCAACCTTGGTTTGTATTTACACACAGTGAGTAAACACTGACCCCCCCCCCCTCCCCCCCACACACCAATCCCCCCCTGCAGGGAGGAGGCAGCTCAAGTGTTCACTTGAAAATGCTGAGAGGGAACTTGTCCTTGGAGTGTGACTGACACCTCTGACACTACACTGGTCCCCTTCCCCCTACACACCAAAACACAGTACACGCGCGCACGTACGCACACACACACACACACACACACACACACACACACACACACACACACACACACGTTCTCCATCTATTGCTGACAATGGGGTTAAGATGACAGGAGGTTATGAGTGACTCCGACACACTGCGCCTCCCCCAGCCCTCCCCCCCAGTCCCACACAGACGTCTTTGTCCCCTGACTCCACCATCAGTGACGATCCATCACAGACTAACCTGACAGCCTCACCGCCAGCCAGGCCAGCGCTGGCCCCGGACGGACTGATAGCCCTGCCTGGGCGCCACGTTCCACCATGTGCCCCCTTCCTTAACCCGAAACTACACCACCATGCTGCCCCCCCCCCCCACCCCCCACCGGGCAGGCAGCCCGGACCATGCACGTACGTCGGCCTCATGCCAAGAACTGAATAAACACTGAAATCCTAATATCGTTATGGTCGTAGCAGAAGTGTGTGTTTGTATTTAAACACACTTATTTTCCTGACACGTTTTGAGCTGCTATACTTGTGCTGTCTTTTGTGTTTTTTTTAATGGTGCAACCACACCTTAGAACCAGCAATGACCATCCGTTCCTATATGTCTGTCCGTATGTTTAGGGTACCAACGGGTACCACTCACTTCAGAGCAGGTCTGATTATTTTGTTTGTTGAACAAGAACATGAACAATGAATAAAATTTAGATTTTTTTTGTTTTGAAAAAAATTAAAGTTGTAACTATAGCACATTTTCGTATTGATGGAAATGCACAGGTAGACAGAGACAAGTTGAATTGGTCGGCTATACATAAGAGTGTGACCAGCGAGTTTGACGTGTTTGGTTTCAGACCATCCGGGCCTGCCCTGCAGCACCACAACTTAAAAAAAGTAAAAAAAAAAAAAAAATTGTGAGAGTTATAGTTTTAGGGGAACCAGCCGTGATATATGAGTTTGTGTCTTGTGAGTTGGCATAGATAGAAGTGAAGTGGTTGTTAAAGGCTTGAGAGATATGGGATCCGAGACTATTTCATTATTCATTTTGAGATGTTTTTATTGCTTTTATTGAGAAAGCAAAGAAAATTTATTCCAGAACAGTTTTGGAACTGTTAAGCTGTTTTTATAGTAGTCAGATTGTGCGTTCCTTGTTTTGGTTTTGCATAAATTCCTCAGGTGTTTGTAGTTTTCCCATGTCAACAGGGTCTTTGGATTTTCGATGTTTGTGCCAGGCTTTATTAGCCTGGTCAAACCACTCCCCCTGCTGGACAACATTTGCATTCTGCCAGAAGGGAGAGTCTGGTGTCTCTCGGGCAGAGACGATGTCCTCCGGACCAAATCACACCGGAGCGGTATGTGGCTGTATGCGGCCGCTATAGGCAGGATCAACGCGAGACTGATGACATATTGAAGCTGTGCCACAGCACAAATGTAAAAACCTAACAAGACTACAACTCAAAATTATTATGGAGATATCAGATTGTTGTCCCGCTGCTTCCGGTTAATCATTTCTGCTTGAGAGCCCAGATGCAGGCAGGAGGGAGTGCAGTACTTTCATCCGACGGAGCATTGGTCCGAACGACAACCTACCTCCTCCCTCACCCTAACCCTAACCTCCCCCAGGGCAGACACCTAAACCTAACCGCAACCCTCTTCCGACCCGCAGCGCACCTCGGAGCATTGCCCCGTCGGGCCTATGAGTTGTCGGACAAAAGGATGCCCCCCGGCAGGAGGAGGGAACTTGTGTACTCAATACTGCCGCAATCTGGCAGAGTCAGGTTAAGGCTATATCTTTGCTTGTAAAGATTGATAAGTTGGCACGCATCGGCCCCAGAGCTCCGGCATTGGTCGAGGCTCTACACTCATTTAACTCTATCCTTGTCATGTGGGCTACGTCTGTGATTAATATCCATTTGGTATTTTATACTCGCCACGCTATAGCTAGATAGCGGAAGCATGTCACCGAATTTAATTAGAGACAGTGTGAGCTACTAGGCGATACAATCTCCTGGAAGGGATTAGCACCCGGTGGCTAAGCTAACACTAATGCTAGTTGTAACAGGGTCGTTCCCCCGGATGTTAGCTCGGTGTTAGGTATTATCCCTCTCTGTCTCTCTGACCAGTGGTGGAAAGTAACTAAGTACATGTACTTAAGTAGGCTACTGTAAGTAAAAAAAATAGGTATTTGTGCTTTACTTGAGTATTTCCAATTTCCAATACTTTTACTTCTACTCCACTGCATCTCGAAGGCAAATATTTTACTTTTTTTTCTATTTTACTCCAGTACAATTATTTAAAAACTTTACTAGTTACTTTGTAGATTTAGATTATAATTACAAAACACACATTACCCACTTCAGCACTATATACCATACACTATATTTGGCCATTTGAAAATAGATGATCTACAAGCCCACAAGCTCAATATTTTATAGATCTGCTATTTTAAAATATTTCATACATTTGAAAACTTGGCACAAACTTGACACAAACAAACTTGACACAAACACCCATCAATGTCAACTTCTCACTGAGTCACTGTACTTACAACCATTCCTGAAATGGCCTAGCTGTGTGTCGTGTTGCATTATTGCATACTGTAGGATTACAAGCCTGAACTTGCGTCCAGGCGCTGTGGCTCGTCATCATTTCCCTCAGCAACATAAAAAGCCCCCAAGTTTTCCCTCTGACATATTATTCACTCCATCTAATCTTCTTTGATTACTCTTTGAATCCAATGGCCTTTTCCGGTATAGGGGCTGCCCCCCACACACACTGACACTGGCTGACATTGTACACTCATACACTTGTTCATATAGGTCAGTCGACACCTAGCAACACGGTTGTGTGAAATGTGAATCACTGGTTATTTTCTAAAACTGAAGAAGAGGAAATACATCGACTCACTGGCCTTGGAACGTCTGGCAATCCCCCAGGATGAAGTCACACTAATGTTGCTCTGGAGAGGGAAGTCTAGAGCTCTCTGGTGGAGCTGTTGCCCCCGCGACCCGACTACGGATAAGCGGTTGAAGATGGATGGATGGATGGATGGAAGAAGAAAAAGAAGAAGAAGAAGAAGAAGAAGAAGAAGAAGAAGAAGAAGAAGAAGAAGCATATAGTATTAAGACTAAGACCCCAGAGCGGCTGGCCAACATTGAAGCCGCTGAGACTTGGTGGTCAAAGCTGCGGGTGGGCGTTTTTTGCCCGTAAAGTATGTACATGTACAGTATGTAGCACGACTCGAGTAAACCCCGCGCAGCCATGGGGTTTACCACGGTACGCTCATCAGCACTTCCGCATTTCACCAACCAAATGTCGGTTGGCAATTCGAAAAAAAGGTGGAAGCAGAGCATTCTTCCGGGTCCTAATTCAAACGTCACCGATATGAGCAACTTCCATTGAAATGAACTGTGGGGGGGCGGGGTTGTCCGCTCTCTAGATGATATATATCCTAATATATTAGGAGACAAGATAAGGGGAGGTAAATGTAAATTCACATATAGAAAGGACTTGTCATTCACTGTCACAGATTTTCTCCTTCGTATACTGTTTTGTATTTGTCGATGACACCTATTACTTACTTTAAGGAAGTTCTTAAAAGTACATTTTGAATTCAGGACCTGTAACAGAGTATTTAGTTTTACATAAAGTAACCACTGCTGCGTCGATGTCTTGTCATCGCATCTCATTGTGGCTTCAAGTGGAAGTGACAGCTGTCTCCAGACCCTCCGTGCGGGTGTCATGGAGAGGGGACGCGTGAGTCTGGGATTAGTTCATTAAGACACTCGTCTTTGATCTGAGGTAATCTGTCCCATTTCCACTGAGCAACCTGATCATATTCCAGCCTCCACACACACACACACGCACATGCACACACACGTCACGCACGTCACGCACGCACGCACGCACGCACGCACGCACGCACGCACGCACGGACGCACGCACACACACACACACACACACACACACACACACACACACACACACACACACACACACACACACACACACACAGGGCATGTATACACACGGGCATGTACACGTACGGCCTATACACAGTCACACATGTACACACTTAAGTAAAAGTATACAGCACAATACCACAATGTAGAAATACCAGTTGTAGTCCTGTGTTAAAATACTTCCTGTGTTTAAAATACATGCACTTTTTGTGCATGTATTATGCTTTGTATTAATAATCTAAATCTACACACAAAATAACTTTTTGATTGGTTGAATACTGTATTAGTCCAAAATGTAAATTGTATAGTCAGACATCAAGGCAAAAAGCATAACACATTGTTTCCATTCACTTGAGTAAATATACTGTACAACTGTATGGTGTTTCCGCCACTGATACACATCGCACACTTCTACACTCAGCGCGGACGTAAAAAAGCCCCCCAGAGAGCTATAGGGGGGCAGGGGGTGGGGGGTCCGGCTTGGCAGGCAGGGGCAGAGCTGAGAGTATACGGGCCGGGGGTCCGACAAGACAAGAGACGTGAGGAACGAGGGGCTAGATGTGCAGCAACAGCTAAACGTGGGGTCAGGTTTCCGGGGGTGGGGGGGGGTCTTGTGCTAAATTTAACCCTGTGATCCCCCCCATTCGCTGGGGCATCAGGCAGCAGGCAGCAGGGCTTTAAATGCCAGCCTACAGTTGCTCCGCAGCAGCAGTTGTTCTCCACACATCTTCCTCTCATCACAAACCGAGCGGCCGGCCAGCCCTGGGAGAGAGGCGCACACACACATACACAATTACACACACACACACACACACTCTTCCACAGGCCCAGGACCCTAAAGAAAAAGAGCCCATCTAAAGGAGGTTGCTCTAGGGGGGAGTAAAGCAGGAACCTTCATTCCCCAGTATAACGATACGACATACGTTCCGGCGATGGAGCTTTTCGAGACCAACCCGTACTTCTTCCCCGACCAGCGCTTTTACGAGGGGGGGGACGCCACCGGCGGCTACTTCCCCGGCTCTCGGCTGCCGGGCGGCTACGACCAGACGGGCTACGGCCAGGACAGGAGCTCCATGATGGGCCTGGTGCAGGGCGGAGGCATGCTGGGCATGGAGGACAAGGCCTCGCCGTCCGGCCTCTCGCCCCTCTCGTCGGTGGGCGGCGGCGGGGACCAGGGACCCCCGCACTGCCCCGGCCAGTGCCTCCCGTGGGCGTGCAAGCTGTGCAAGCGCAAGACGGTCACCATGGACCGGCGGAAGGCGGCCACGCTGCGCGAGAAGCGGCGCCTGAAGAAGGTGAACGAGGCGTTCGAGGCGCTCAAGCGCAGCACGCTCATGAACCCCAACCAGAGGCTGCCCAAGGTGGAGATCCTGCGCAGCGCCATCCAGTACATCGAGAGGCTGCAGGCGCTCGTCTCCTCGCTCAACCAGCAGGACGGCTCGCCCGGAGCGGCCGACGGCCAGCAGGGGATGCAGCAGCTGTATAACCGGGCCGGTCACGGGACCGGCACCGCCCAGCCCAGAGTGAGTATATAGAGAGGACCCGACAACAGAGGACGGAGCATAGGGGATGGATGGATGGATGGATGGATGGATGGATGGATGGATGGAGCACGGAGGGTTTTGGGAGGAGACGATGAAAGAGTTCACTATACAAACAGGACCACAAAGAGGACTTCACTTCACAGTACAATACTGAGGTTTTCGTTTTAAGGAGTATATAGTTCACCCAAAAGATGACTTATTTGCTATCAACTATACACAGAAACCCACACTTTAATTAATGGAGATTTGTTTGTTTTTGTCGCATTCCCGAGGCAATGATTTGATGGCCCGGGTGGCTTCTCAGTTGGAGGCTCTTTGACTCCACTCCACTCCATCAAATGATTGGCTGTAATTTTGCTTTGATTGAATTGTCAAGGCTTCATGGGGGTGTGTAATATAAAGTAAGTCATTATTTGATGTGAATTAATTCTCCTCACACTCTGACAGTGTACAAAGGTAACACAAACGGAGGGTCCACTTGGTCACATTTGTGCATGTCAGGAGTTACAAATGGATAAATGAGCGGATGATAAAGGCCAGTACGTTGCTATACTCCGGAGATCAATCTGGATTTTGCTTCTTCACGGTATAAACTAAAGGGTGGTGGTTTAACTGTGGATTGGACTGTGATGCAGGCAGGATGAGTCTTACGACTGGAGGAACACCTTTTAAAGACAGGACTGAAGGTCAAACGTGGTACTAATAATAATAATAATTATTATAATTATAATTATAATTATAATTATTATTATTATTATTATTATTATTATAATAGAGGTAATGGTCATCCATTAGCACAGTTGTTTTGTGTCACTACATTGAAATCTGTCTGGCCAGTGTACTCATTCATACAAGGCAGAGAGGCTGTACAAGTAATGTACCAATACCAGTAATATTAATAATTGACTCAGTAGTTTGTTTAATTACATGAAGAAAGAAAGAAAGAAAGAAAGAAAGAAAGAAAGAAAGAAAGAAGAGTGAGACAGACAGACAGACAGACAGACAGACAGACAGACAGACAGACAGACAGACAGACAGACAGACAGACAGACTAATCGATAGATTTGTGTTCAACTTGTGTCATGAGAGGATTTCAGGCATTCCAAGCCAAACACAATGTTGTTTTACACCTTGAATAGTCTACTGTGTGTGTGTGTGTGTGTGTGTGTGTGTGTGTGTGTGTGTGTGTGTGTGTGTGTGTGTGTGTGTGTGTGTGTTTGTGTGTGTGTGTGTGTGTGTGTGTGTGTGTGTGTGTGTGTGTGTGTGTGTGTGTGTGTGTGTGTGTGTGTGTGTGTGTGTGTGTGTGTGTGACAGTGTGAGTGTGTGCGTGCGTGCCGTTGGGTTGGGGGTGGGTTTGGGGGCGCGGTCGTGTCATAACATTACCAACGTGACTGACAGCAGCTTCTGCATTGTGTCGCTGTCTCCATGGCAACAGGTGTCGTCGTCCAGTGAGCCCAGCAATGGAAGCACCTGCTGCAGCAGCCCTGAGTGGAGTAGTGGAGGTACGCTCGCACGCACGCACGCACGCACGCACGCACGCACGCACGCACGCACGCACGCACGCAAAACATTATACATACAGTATAGACACAGCAGACATAAAGCATGTGCCCTAAGCTGCCAAAGATACAAACTAAACGTTTGTAGCCTATAGCTGTGAGTTGGTCTGCTCTAGCTGTTGATATTTCAGCACTTTGGTTAGAACGGCTAGCTTCCACCAGGGCAGGCTGTATAGTAAAAGGCACAGCCGCAACCTCGAGAATGAACACCGCTCTATGATTTTCATTTCCAGCAGAGACATCAGGGGTGTTAGCTGAAATGTTATAGAGAACACGGAGTCATCATTATACACAGGGTAAACATGCTTGGCTTCACAGCAGATAATACAGTGAGGACCATCATATTGCCTGGAAACCCAGATGGAGAGATTAAGTTTAGATGGTAAAACCTGTAATCTCGCTTTCAAAGTGAAGACAACATTGCACTCATCTATGGCAATGTTTTGTTAACACAGACTGAGAGACAGAAAGGTCCGCAGCAGGGAGACATGCATATAGTCTTCCCTTGTAATCTCAACGCAGTCCAATGTCGTCGCCGCCTTTGTTGTTGCGCCCACAGGAGGCGACCTCGGGCATTAGTCAGTGGACGTGGATGCTCCGTTCCACACACTGTCATATCATAGTCGCTCTGACCAGAGATACTGGGGTCAGATATAACATTCTCTGAGGCAGCCATGCACCGCCTCAGAGTTAGACTCTACCCGCACCATTGTCTGAGGCAGCCATGCACCGCCTCAGAGTTAGACTCTATACCCGTGTGCCCTCTCCTCCGCGTCATAATACCCTATAGGCGGGGTTGGCTTAAGGGTGGAGTTTGCATGTTGCATGTTGGAGTAGGAGCAGGTACCATCACACAAAAACATGCAGTAATCCTGGTCTCTAAACTGCCCCGCCCCCCCTGGTCAGCCTAACGGAGGGGAAAGGAACTGGTCGGGATAACCTGTTCCTTCCATGTCCTACTGGGGAAACTCCCCCCTGCCAGGTGATGAGAAGCGGTCTGCTCACTCCTCATGCATTGGAGGGAGCATGCAAGCTCAGTTCGGGGCTCTCCCCAGGTTGGCAGAGGGAGAGTAGAGCCCAGGATTTACAGTTTAGGCAATTGGCACCAGGTTACAAACATTTTTATGGTGTTCGTCCCTGAATAACATCTCTGACTCTCTGTCTTCAGATCTCCTGAATAACATGTGTCTCTGTCTCTCTGTCTTCAGATATCCTGAACAACATGTGTCTCTGTCTCTCTGTCTTCAGATCTCCTGAACAACATGTGTCTCTGTCTCTTTGTCTTCAGATCTCCTGAACAACATGTGTCTCTGTCTCTCTGTCTTCAGATCTCCTGAACAACATGTGTCTCTGTCTCTCTGTCTTCAGATCTCCTGAACAACATGTGTCTCTGTCTCTTTGTCTTCAGATCTCCTGATCTCCTGTATAACATGTGTCTCTGTCTCTCTGTCTTCAGATCGCCTGATCTCCTGTATAACATGTGTCTCTGTCTCTCTGTCTTCAGATCTCCTGAGCGCCGCAGACTCTCCGGAGCAGAACAACATGCGCTCGCTGACGTCCATCGTGGAGAGCATCTCCGCGGTGTCGAACGGGGGCGTGGTGGCGTATCCCGTGGTGCCCGTGGACATTCCCAAATGAAAAGCTTCCGAGAAGCCTCCAGAAATCTGACCTATTGACACGCAGAGCGAGAGAGAGAGAGGCAGAGAGAGGCAGACACACGCGCACACCCACACCCACCCATACACGCACATGCACGCACACATGATTACATTGCTGTTGTTGGGCAGAAACCTCTTATCTCCTTGTTTGAACGTTTCATGTTTTTTTTGTAAATTAATGTCCCTATACTTGATCGTACTACAGTGTCACACAAAAGCATCAGAAGTATCTACAAGCTGGAAATGTGGCGTGAAGCGACGCATTTTGAGCTTGGAGATCTGCTACTTTTGATGCTTTTGAGTTTGAATCCTGAAAATGAACAGATTCGGACATATGAGGTTTCCCCCCCGACCTTACACAGACGATGTATACAGCAAGACAGGAAAACTAACGGATAAGTACTTACTCCACACGGCTTGGAGATGCCAAAAAAAAGAAAAGAAAAGGATCTCAATTCCATAAAATGTTTTGGGGGTCCACCTCACGCCTTCGTTCGGGGGCTGTTTGGTCTTATAATGACACAGTGGTTCTGAAAGTGGGGAGCCCAGGGACCCCCATGCAGTGGTCCTTGATGAGGGTTCCAGCTAAAAATGAGGTATAGCATCAAAATGCAGTTTGACCACTTTAAGCCTATACCGCGTATACGAGATCACAAATAGCCCACGGCTGTAAAATGTCTCGATGTGTGGATGTCTGTGGATATGTACGGGTCGGCTAGCTATAAGCCATACTGAATTCCTCCCATACCGTTCGGTCACAATGAGGCCTTATTATTATTATGTTGATTCCTTGATGCCTTATGCTCAATCTATGCGTTGTCGTATATGACGGGAGGATTACCAGAACGCTCGGCTCAAAACACAGAACCCCCCCGGGGAGCAATTCCAACAAACTCTGAATGCTCTCTACCTGGTATTCCTAACCTTAACTAAACTATGCCATTATAACCCTAAACGTATTTCCAACCTCAGTAAAACAAATACAAGAGTATACTGTACATACAAGAGGACGAAAAAGACAGTGTTTTGAGGCGAGCATTCTGCTTACCGATGGGATTCACGGGCCTTTCGCTGCCTGCGGTCCATGGCGCGTCACGTGTCAGAGTTTCGGAGTCCAAAGTAGAGAGCTACTCTTCACTGCATGACCATACCAAATAATAGACTGTTGCCTTAGTGTGCTTCTCTGTTAGACCTGCATGCAGTACCGACTGACACCACTAGAGGAAGAACATATCGTCGCTGTCAGGCAGAAAAAGAAAAAAAAACCCTCTTCTTCCATATTTTAACTGTTTTTTGTATTTTTTTTGTATTATTTTTTTTTTTGTAAATTAACCAATACTGCAGCGTCACAAAAATGCATAAAACTATAAAACTATAAAAGTAGCAGATCCGCAAGCTTGAAACGTGGCGCAAAGCGACGCGTTTTTAGCTTGTAGATCTGCTACTTTTGATGTATTTTTGCAGTTTGAATCAGGTGGTTGCACACTGGACGCGTTTTTCATAAAACCGATGGAGAAACGCAGCTAAAAATCCAAAGAAACGTGTGTAGGGACCTTTACAGACCTGTTAGGGTCATTCAGGGCTATATCTCTTTTATGTGTTTCTGGTAATATTATTATCCACTCATTTTGTATGTCAAAATTTATTTTTTTGTAAATTAACCAATACTGCAGCGTCACAAAAATGCATCAAAAGTAGCAGATCCGTAAGCTTGAAATGTGGCGCAAAGCGAGGCGTTTTCAGCTTGTAGATCTTCTATTTTTGATGTCTTTTTGCAGCTTGAATCACGAAAAGTAGGCCTAACGCTTTTTTGTGAGGTTTCCCCCGGACAGCGACCATTAGACTTCTTCCGTTCCTTCTTCTACCTTAATTTAAAGAAATGTTCCTCAATTCGCAATCTTTCCCTTATGGTCTATTTTGCGTTCTTGTTTTTTTGTGTGTATTATTATTATTATTATTATTATTATTATTATTATGATGATGCTTAAAACAAGAGTTTTATTTGTGGGGCCAACAAGTACCTTATTACTGCAGTGTTTTTTGACCAAGACCTGCTTAATTTAAACTGGTTATGAACGCTAGTGATGTAAATACCTTTCCTTTTTCTACAGAGTGGAGTTGTTGTTTTTTGTTTATTTTATTTTCAAATTTTTGCTAACTTATTTTTGGACTTTTATAACTAAAGATTGTTGTGTATTTGTAGATGTTTCTATAAAAAAATAAAAAATAAAAAACGGTCATATTTTATGTCCTGTTTTTTAAATAAAAGATGATTTTCAATACGCTGTCTTTCGCTGTCCATGTTTCGACCAGTTTACACAGTCTTGCAATAACCATTTAAACCGGGAAAACGTCCGTCATTTTAGATTTATTAAAATTACTGAATGTCAAGTCTCCAGGTTTTCTTCAGAATGTATGACACTATGGCTTCAGGAGTCTAACTACAACTATAGTACTAGAGTTTCTCAATTGTTGTATACAGTAAGCAAGGGGGATGCACATGCGAATCCGACAGACCAATGATCCGACAAACAACGGTCGGACATGCGGTGGAACATGCGCTGCTCCCGTGCTTGCGGTTAAGGTTAGGTTAGGGTTTGAGGTAGGTTGTCGTCTATTGACACTCGGACCAGTAGTAGACTCTGAGAGTGTACAAAAGAAACCAAATGGACGTGTCAGGGTCCATAAAGTTTCATTTGTACACTCTCAGTTAGGGGTGTCCAACAAAAAAATATTCAAATTGGAATTGGGATTCACATTATGAACGATTCAAAATCGGTTCATAATTTCCAAAAAATATTGTTTTCCTTCTGGTTACAGTTACAGGAGTTTTCACTATAGTGTTTATGATATGAAATGTAAGCTTACCATAATCACAGTAAACATTATCACGTCTTCAGTCATTTTCAAGTGACTCCAGTCACTTCAGTTCAGCACAGCTGAAGTGTGTCTGTCAACGAGGGTCCAGCTGACCCTCGTTGACAGGGACTCGTTCATTTTACTTGCATCAAAGGCAACTCTTTATAGTGTGAGTTTGTCTCTCTCTAGTCTAAGTGATTGAGTTCAAAAGTCTATGTGCAATACATTATGGGTTTCTGCATACCGCGTGCATGTGAACACCAGCTATAGCCTAAGCCTACCAATTGTTTTTATTTTACAGCATTATACTTGAAAATTGTTCTGGTAACTGAGAAAACTGACCGAGTGTCAGACTCAGTCGGAAGTTAAAACGTTTTGTACATTGGATTTACCTTTATGTGTTTATATTTATTTACAGTTCATAAAACCTTTACAATTATAAAAGCTAAATATATACTCTGCTTTCATGCCAGAAGACTGGAGTAGATTGTGCTGAAATCCTATGTCATTCAGGGCTAAAGCTCTTTTATGTGTTTCTGGTAATATTATTATCCACTCATTTTGTAGGTCAAAACTTTTAATTGAATTTTGACAAAAAAATTATTTTGACAAAAATTGAATTTTGACAAAAATAGAATTTTGACAAAAAATGAATTTTGACAACAATTGAATTTTGACAAAAATTGAATTTTGACAAAAATGTCCACCACAAGTAAGAATGGTGATGACCCCTGTGCCTATAGCACATTGGTTGGCTATTCAAAAATCACACACACACACACACACACACACACACACACACAGAGGATTTAGAAGACTCTAAAATCGGCCTCACGGTCTACTCTCCAGGTGGGGCGAAATCCTTTCGGGGCGGAGACGTAGGTCCCAGCGTATTATCTTCCGTCGTGGCTTATTATTCAATAGGTCGCTGTTTAAATATTAATTCGTCCCGACGGTTTAATAATTCACACCAACGCTTTATTTCGTCGGGGCTATTTATGAATCCGTCGGCGTTCGCGACGTATTTTATTATAGGTCGCGGCGGTTTGATAATAATTTGCCTCGACGGTTTATTTTTCGTCGGCGTATTACAACTCGTCGTACCGTATTAATTAATACGTCGAAAGGGTGCATGCTGCCTTTCCCCGTGGAGAACCTGCAGGGCAGCAGGCCTTTTTACGGCGCACCACCACGTGCGCCTCGCCGGTCCGGTTTCCGTGGAGGGATGGCCCGACCCTCGTCCGTGAACCCCTGGGGGGGTCCCTGGGGGACCCTTGGGGGATCACGGAGGTCCGCATAGGAGCGACGAGAGTGAGTGAGTGAGTGAGTGTGTGTGTGTGTACAGCTGCGCTGCACAATAATTAGGAGAGAGCGAGGACGAGAGTTTATAGGCGCGGAGCGAGAGAGATAGAATGTAAAACACGTTGTTTCAAAGTCTTTATAGTTTTGACCAGATTTTAGTGCATGTGCTTGCCTTGTGGCTTGTGTGTGTGCGGACACTGCGGAGGGTTATTGTCACGTCACTATGGAGCATGCTGCCGCGCTGCTGAAGCAAGTCCAGTCTGGGTGAAATTCACATCGGAAAATTAATATAACGGCGCGTGAGCCCGCCCGGCCCTGGGCCCGTTGGGCAGTGACAAAGTCGGCCCGGGCCCGGCCCGTTTGCCCCGTCGGTACGCGACAGGCTTGCAGGTCTCTAACACACACACGCAGGCTCGCCTGGAGACGGCGGAGAGCTCCACGGAACCGGGCCGGAACATTATTATTAAGTCATGGCGAATTATTATCTATAGCCCCGACGAGTGCCGCGACGAGTCCTCACGCCACGACGGATTCTTAACGATTCTTAACGATTTCGCCCTCTCTCCTAAATTCAATGGGTAAAAAAAGAACACACAACACCAGGGGGAAATATCTTATAAAAACAGATTTACTTTATGTCTATATAGTTCCATAAATACAGTACTCTTTTTTTAATTGCCAAATAATAAAATCTTGATTTGTCAGCATCAGTTTCACACACCTGGAATAATAAATAACACATACAGTACTCATAGTAGCTGCCACATAGCACGTTACACCTTTTAGACAACTTTGAAAAAACAAACGTAAAAAATTAAATAAAAATTCATAATAATTTACACACTCATCCAATACTTCACTGGTTCACCGACATGTCGTGTTCTCATTGGACAAAAAAGAGCTAATCAGCGCGGTTAGCGAGCGAACGCTAGCCGGCTAACGTCTCAAACATGGCGACGACGATGATTAAAGAGAACCCGACCGGATTAAGATGATCATCGACCAATCACACGGCTCCATCGGGCTCCAGCAGTCTTTGTGTTGGGTTTGTGATTGGCCGATGCCGAGCAGCAGTTTACAGTTCTGATTGGAGAGGAAGTAAAAGAGGGAGGGGCTACACTTTGTCAACACTATCCTTGTCCACGTATATGAAACTACTAGGGCGTAGCAGTGGCAGCCGTCGTTTCAGACATTCATTTTTCCCATAGAAATTACACAAAAAGAACTACAAAAAAAGAAAACCTACAAAAGCAGTTCCTGCAGAAAACTTGCTGGGGCTCGCTGAAAACCCGCAATGTATAGGATGTACAGTAGCTAGAACATGTGTTAAAGCTGAAGAAAACATAAAAAAAAACATTTACAACAAAAATGTACCGTTGGCCCGGCGCTGATGATGATGATGGATTGGTGACGTATTCACGGACGCTCCAGGAAGTGACAGGGGTTTGAATGCAGAAAAAGATAAACGAACCAGGTGCTCGACGGAGATATAAACAGGTGACGATGATAAAAAGGTGCTCACACGGATCAAACGGGATCAAGGTATGAAGAAAAAAGAGACGATCTGCATGGGCACTCACATTAAGATTTCTTTTTTGTTTAATGCGTTGTTTATAGCAACCACAGACAGCACCTCTGCGTGAACCTAAAGAAAGATCTGACCCTTCCTCGTGCAAAAAAAAAACGTTTACAAAAGAAACATTTGTAAAAAAAATAAAAACCTATTTAACTGCATAAAACTGAACATGTTGAAGTAGAGCACAAAGTGTGTGGAAGTAGTTGCCAAAAGAAAGTGAGAACTAGTGTGTGCTCGCACAATTCTTTTAAGACTATAGAATCAAGCTTATGATCATAACACATTTGATTCTGTGAAAACAAATATTTTGAAAACCGCAAAAAAAGGGTATTTATAAATTATAGTATGTAATCAAATGTTTTATGGTCATGATTCACCAGGATCCTTGATCTTGATTGACTTGATTCAAGCCTTAAATATTTTTGGAAATCTCTATGGGAAAAAAATGATTTCGGTCTGGAACGAAGCCGGCGTTTTACTCCGTCACACACAAGTATAAGATTTAGACTCGCAACCACTTCCAACCCGGCTGGCTACCATCCGTCCCTCTTTTTCGGACATAGGGGTCTTTTTTCTTTCTTCAAAAACAGTAGCGAAAATATCCAGTCTGTAAGCTTCACAGCGTGTCGCGATTAGACCGGCTATTGTCGCTGTGTGTAGCACACCTCCGTACTACGAAATGTACATCAGGCTCAAGTGGTTATTGGTTTCACTCAACCGCCCATACGCACGCACGCACACGCACGGACACACACATACTTCGTATTAAAGGTATCCTCTCCATTCTAGGCTACATACAGAAGGCGAGAGAGGAGGAGGAAGAGGAGAGGAGAAGAGGTTAACGGCTACAGTGTCAGAAGAAGAAGAAGAAGAAGAAGAAGAAGAAGAAGAAGAAGAAGAAGAAGAAGAAGAAGAAGAAGAAGAGATACAGAGAGAGAGAGAGAGAGAGGCAGAAGATGAAATAGAATTGGACCCATGAACCTGTGAAGCAGTGTTAATTTTGGCAGCAAATTGATTAGTTTTAGTCACATCTTAGTCATCTGAAATATTTCAGTTATAGTCTAGACTAGAGAATCTATATATGTTACGATTTCATACAATTTAATTTTAGACTAAACCTACAGTTTTAGTTTGTTGAACAAAAAAATATTTTGGCGGTGCCTTGATGGCATCGCGTATAATTAAGCAATAAGCCACGAGAGGTCTCAGGTTACCGGGTATTTTACAATGGCTGGGGACGTAGGCAGACCCGACGCGGAGCGGAGGGTCTTCTACCCCCCAGCCATTGTAAAATACCCGGTAAGCTGGGGCCTCGAGTGGCTTTTTGCTTTTCTAAAACTGTTACAAACATATAGCAATATTAACCTAATAAAACTATTAAATTCACAAAAGTAGCTACGCTTTGCTCCACTAGAGTGAGCCACATCACTTCCTTGTGGCAAGTAGCCTATGTGACGGGAGAATAGCGCTTGATGTCTTTACGGGGCTGCCTGGAGCCACACATTCACAGTCGTATGAGCCCGCACGGCATGTGTTTGTAAAGCAATCAAGCGCTCCCCTTCACCAGTACAGCTACAGAGATGTGGAATCACCTGTGAATGATATAAAGTGATTGAAGGTGTGGGTTATCGGTGGAATTTACACCGGTCACGTGACGGTAACCAGCCAATCAGAATCAAGGGACTACCCGTTTTAGAATGCCTGATTTTACACTTGGTTGCATGCTGAAAATAACAGAGCTACAAGCTCTGCTATTTTCAGAGCGCCCGAGCGCGACCAAACATAAAATGACTTGTCTTTTCACCTGATCACTTCAAAATTTGTATTTGTTGACGGAATTGTCTATATATCTAGGCTTAGTTTTAGTTATCCTAGTTTAGTTATTTTCGTCAGTGAAAAAAGGTAGCCGACGAACATTTTCGTCATAGTTTTAAGCCGACAAAATTCACACTGCTGTGAATAAGTCTTAGTCGCTTTCACAGAAACGCGCTCCAACTCTGTCAGTCCCTCCCACTAAAACAAACACACGCACGCATGCACGCACACACACACGCACCACACACACACACACACACACACACACACACACACACACACACACACACACACACACGCACAGCGCAACAGTAGAAGACGCGGAGAGAGAAAGATAGAGAGAGAAAGATAGAGAGAGAAAGAGAGATATGAGAAAGAGAACAGTCACTACCGAATACAGGGAATAGGGTTTTCATACAGCAATGATATCATATTATTCTCCATATATAATTCCAATATATATATATATTTATATATATATTTATATAATATTTCTATAAAAAACATAAGTCATCCATTTTATGTACAAGGACGATTGAATGAGCTAAATACCTTGCATAACCGATACGGGGGTCAGTTAGCAGTGGGATATCTGCCGTCGTTTTTTTTTTTTTACACCGTAGTATATTCATCATCATTCCCACACACAGTACGTCCACATCAATGGATTCATAATAAATAATAACCTTTTCCTTTGTGTTTACTTTTTATATATTATTCTATACAGTCGAGTCCATAGACATAGAAAGGTATAGACGCCTCCTTCGGCTCTGGGGCGTTTGTGTGTACTCGAGTGAGGGGCAAGCTTCCTTGGGTTGGTGCTTCACTACGTCTCACGGAACCAGACTACGATAAGAGGCGACAGTCTGGCCACGCGAGACTATTAGTGCTTCACAGAAGCTTCCGCGTGCGCCACAGAGCGGACGGACGGACGGACATTCGGGTCTGAACGAGTCCCGGGGAAAGGACGCCGCTGTGATTTATCCAGTCGTCCACTTGAGTGGCAGGCGTACGGTGTGCCTTTTCCGCCCACGACGTCGACACACGTCGCTCCAATGAACTGCAGCGGCCGACGAGGCATCTATTTTCTGTTTATGTCTACGGTCGAGTCCAAGACAACTGTTGTGCTGCTTCCTTTCGCTGGTGCTGGATGAACGGACAGCGAGGGGATTTTGGCTTGGACTTGATTCAAGTTGCCAGACTACACACCCCCCCCCGCCCCCCGTGCCCCCCGTCCCGTCCCGTCCCGTCCCGTCCCGCCCCAACCCCCGTCCCCGTCCCCGTCCCTCCTCCATCTGACGTCAGTCGTTCATCCCCTGGGTCGAGGAAACTCTATTGATAATAACATCGGGTCATCTTAAAGTCGTCGCGTAAGCATTGTGGTCCAAAAAAATTAGCAAACTCTCTCTGCGACATTGTCAGGGGAGGTGCCTCTGTATCGTTTACGATACACTCATATTTGATAGGCATATACAGTCTGTTTTTGTATCAAATGGAAAAATTTACTAATTCGGTGGCGGTAACATTAGCGTTTTCTCGCCGTCAGTTGATTACTCATATCCATCCGAGTCAAACCACTGGGATCATTTGGTTTTTTTTGGAGCACCGTTCTGACGCGACGTCTATGAGAATTCCGAATGGGGAAAAACACGACCCAGGTATGACGCGTAAATTACGTCAGACATTCGGTGCTCTATGAGTGTGTGTGTGTGTGTGTGTGTGTGTGTGTGTGTGTGTGTGTGCGTGTGTGAGTGTGTGTGTGTGTGGGGGGGGGGGGTACGTAATTAGAAAAACTAACTTCGACCTGCATGGAATTAAACAACTCCAGAAACCTCTCAGTAACTTCCACGGTGTGGCTTTGGGTTTCGATTACTTCTTCATTAGTCTTCATTACCCACAGCTGAGAACCTGCAGTGGGAGTGGGAGCAAAACACCACAATGACAAGAAGGGGGGGGGGGGGGGGGGGGGGTTACACCCGGGGGAGACCACCAGAGGGACGAGTCTCTCATGGGCTCCGCCAACGATGAACGCTCTCTCGCGTGGGAGTTCAAAGGTCAAAAGGAGTTGTTGACCTCTGTGGTATTGCACGTTATCCGAAGGAGAGGTCGAGAGGTGAAAGGTGAGTGTTCGAGGCTGGACTGGACACCGGCGGGGGGGCGGCGTGAACGAAGCCCACCCCCCCACACTCCCTGGGGGGTGGGCTCTCTCTCACTCTCTCTCTCCAACTTGTTTGGCATGTCACTCTATCACTCTCGAAAGGCCGCAAGCATGTGTCCGTACAGGTAGTGAGATTGCACTGGGGAGAGAAAGAGATAGAGAGAGAGAGAGAGAGAATGAGAGAGAGGGAGGGGGGGATTCAAGCTGTCAGAGAGAGAGAGAGAGAGAGAGGATTTTAACACCTGCTTCATGCTTTACAATCATGCATGGTAAAGCAAGCAGGTGGGGTGGGGGTTGGGGCCTCAGCGCACAGAGGAGGTCCTTAATTACCCCTGGGCAAGGCAGTTAGACTCCTGGGAAGCCCTAAGGCCGGCTGCAAGGCCCAATGGGCAGAAACCTGGGGGTTGTGATACTAAGGTCTCAGAGGCACTTCCCCATAGGGCAAGTACAGGTCATGTTGTATAATAGTTTCCCAAAAGGTCATGTCCACTTACAGTATAAACACCCTGGAGCCGTTTTTATGTGCAATGATGTATTAACTTTGTATTTAGGGTTTCTTCCTGGAGGCTGAACCGTTGACAGTCAAACGGGACAATGATATATTATAAACAGTAATATAGTGACATCACACTATCAGCCCCTCCCCTAACCCCTCCCCCTTTATCATACAACTACAGCTGTGGGTGCGGCTTCAGTTCAGGTGGATCACCACCCATCACCACCCACCAGGCAAACCAAGCATACTTAATGAACTGGTGGGCGTGCCCACATAAAAACAACATTTTAACAAATACTGTACACATTTTGGAAAAAAATATACCTCCTTATATAACAATATGACCTGATGATCATGTTTTAGGGTGGAAAAAAAATGTGGTACTCCATCTTTAAAAGCTGCCGTGGGACTCAACCATTATATACACAGAGTATACGTTGGGGTCCGTATACATACGGACAAGCAAATAGCGCCCCCTAGCTTGGGGATACGTATACGGACATGGGATGAAATTAATTAATGAACTGGTGGGCATGTTCACATAAAAACGACATTTGAACAAATACGGTACACTTGTTTGAAAATAACCTTCCTCCTTATACAACAATAATACCTGATGATCATGTTTTAGGGTGGAGAAAAAAATCACGGCACTCCATCTTTGACTAACTAAAAGTTTGCTAGTCTTTACAGAACGCTTTCAAATGACACCACCAGTCCTGTCAGATGCCTAACACCCACGGAATCATGGGAAGTGTAGTGTATATTTGTACGTTCTGACCTGAGATCAGATTCATACGAGGTTTCCACTGGACACACACTGGTCTGATTAACCCATTCTGACCTGAGATCAGATTCTAAAAATGTCTGTCGTTTTTCAAAAATAGCAGACCTACAAGCTCATAGCTTGTAGATCTGCTATTTTTCAATAGCTAAAGCATAACATGATGCTAACAACAAAATGGGTTCCCGTTCAGAATGGGTTAAATGTTCTGATGAATTGAAAGTGGAGGACCCCTGACGTAAACAAGTCTTAGTGCTATTTCTGGTTTTATCCTCGTAGCAGATTGTGTATCGACCTGCACTTTCATTTGAACTGTACCCATTCTGCAAACTGTTAAAACAATTTTAAATCAATCAATCCAAACCACCACCACATAGTAACCGCGCTAGTGTGTATGTTCTCATATAGCAAACATCCCCTCATACATTCTGTCACTCATGGGACGACGAGCCAATGGAAAAGGGGTGTGGGCGGGGTTTGGATCCCAGGGGGGGCAGTGGCATTTGAAAGAAGTATACGCCTACTTATCATAGCTAGCTACATACCGCTATCCTGTTAGCTTACCTGTTAACATTAGTGCTCCTGTTAGTAAGCGGAGAAGAGTTAGCATGAATAGGTCCGCACGGTCGAGGGGTCGAGTCTGGGCGGTGCTGGAGGAGGAGCTAGAGAGTGGGGGGGGGGGGGGGGGGGAGGGGGCGTGGAACACAGAGGGCGTGGCACAGAGAGGGCGTGGCAGAGCGGGGGAGAGGACAACAGCATGCAGTTAGTCAGGCCAAGCTGTGAGAATGCTACACACACATGCACGCACGCACGCACGCACACACGCACACATACATACACACATGCACACACGCACACAGGCACACACAAACGCGCACACGCGCAAGCGCACATGCACACACGCACGCTAGTCATTTTCTAGTCATTTTTACTAGTTGACTATAGGTTTTTTATTTTATTTATTTATGCATATTTAAAAACTGTGTACATTGGTGACTATAACTATAATCTACCTGAGGCCTGCAAAATCAACCCCCCCCCCCCTTTTTTTTCTTTTCTTGTCAACTAGTACCAACAAGGTCGACTAGTGGATTTACTAGGTTCACACGTCTATTTCTCATATTCTACTATACTTGTGGGGACATGTGGTCCTCACAAGTATGGTCGCACCCACACACACACACGCGCACACGCACACACGCACACGCACGCACACACACACACAGACAGACGTAGGCCAATACAGATGTGAATGGATATGGTAAGCCATGCACCAAGTCAAAGAGGTCAGGTTGACCAGCGCGCCTTGTCGCCGCGCCGTCCACCCACCTTCAGGTTGTATGTGCTTAATTGCTGCCTCCTGCTGCCCATCAGTGACATGGACGGTGGCATGGGCGTGGCGGGCATCGCCCGCTTTGAATGTTATCAACCGATAAACGCCAGTATGTTCTCATCTGGACCATGCAATGTAGAGCAATATGGACATTTCCACACACTGCCTATATATACCGCTAGGAAATGCCAAAGTGAATTTACTGCCGGCCGAAGCGAAACCATCGTGAAACTGACTTACTGTACACGGACGGTTAAGACTGATATGAGGTTAGGGGGGACTTACGTGGCCGGTTTAGACGGAGGTTAGGTGACTTACGTGGCCGGTTTAGACGGAGGTTAGGGGACTTACGTGGCCGGTTTAGACGGAGGTTAGGGGATTTACGTGGCCGGTTTAGACGGAGGTTAGGGGATTTACGTGGCCGGTTTAGACGGAGGTTAGGGGATTTACGTGGCCGGTTTAGACTGAGGTTAGGGGACTTACGTGGCCGGTTTCGACGGAGGTTAGGGGACTTACGTGGCCGGTTTCGACTGAGGTTAGGGGACTTACGTGGCCGGTTTAGACTGAGGTTAGGGGACTTACGTGGCCGGTTTAGACGGAGGTTAGGGGACTTACGTGGCCGGTTTAGACGGAGGTTATAGGGTTAGATTCAGGGTTAGTAGTCGGACAGCGTGACCAAGGCCACGTCGGACAATGGCTGGAAACAACGTCAACATGTAGTTAATATCCATATACTGGCTCCATTGCATGGTCTTGATGAGGGCTGGTGACGGAGATTAAAGGACCACTTCACCACTTTTCAACCTATCTTCATATAATAGGTCCTCACTAATAATCATGATAAAATGGCACGATTTCTTCTACTCAGTCTGTGTCTCATAGGAAGGCTGTGGGCAGTTTAGAAACCGTCTTCCAGTGACATCATCATTAGGCAGATATTTATTTGATTGATTTTCATTATCGTGAGAACGATGGCTTCCATTTTCCCATTGCAACTATTCAGGACTAGAAATCCTGCAGTTTCTATTAGGTTGTGTCCCCCATCGATGATGTCACTGGAAGACGGTTTCTGAACTGCCCACAGCCCTCCTATGAGACACAGACAGAGTAGAAAATAATTGCATTTTTTCATGATTATTAGTGAGGACCTATTATATGAAGATAGGTTGAAAAGTGGTGAAGTGGTCCTTTAACCCATTTTGGGTGGGAACCTTTTTTGGTGTTTTAAACATCATGTTATAATTTAGCTATTGAAAAATAGCAGATCTACAAGCTCATAGCTTGAGCTTGTGGGTCTGCTATTTTTGAAAAATCGTGAAAATATTTATTTCAGAAAACTGGAGGATTTAGAAGATTCTTTTTTTTTTTTCTTTTTTAGGTCAGGCCTAAATGGGTTAAATCATCTGATAACATCCGAAACCGCTACAGGCATACTTACCTATATGTACATCAACGTGGTGGCATGGACATGGAGGGTGGCATGGCGGGCATACATACATACCTTCAGGCTGGGCGTGCTGCCTCCTGCCCATCAGGGACATGGAGGGTGGCATGGACATGGCGGGCATGCGGAAGCCCGTGGGCAGCGTCTCCATGGAGCCCGCCATCATGCCCAGGCCCGTGCCGCCTTCCCGCGCGCGGAAACGCTTGCGCCACGACGGAGACCGCCGGAAGGTCTTGTCGTCGTCGCTCTGTAGCGGGGGGGAAGGGGGGGGGGGGGGGGGAAGAGTAGCTGTGTTGATCAGAGTCATGGGTCATAGTCTTTGGAAATAAAATTCCATTATTTAGTTATAGTCATGTTATTTTTCATCTGAAATGTTTTTAGTTTAAGTCCAATTCATGTCGACTGAATACCATACGATTTTAGTCGACTAATGGCCTGTTCATACTGTAGTTTTAGGTGAAGAGGTGGTTCTGATGGCGGCGCTCATTGTCCATCATCATGCTCACATCTACTAACCTCCATGGCCAACAATTCCGCAAATTCGTCCATTGTTTACCCTCTGCTTTCTCACTACTGCCTATCTGCATACATTTTATTTCTCTCATTATGTCATTGCTTTGTTCTCTCGTTCTCCCACCACTCTATTTCGGGAGTTGTTTGTTTCTACGTCGGGAGCTTACAAAACACAAGGGGACCGCCCACCAACTTCTAGACAAATCATTGCCCCGGAGCGAGTTTCGGTTGGTGAGTAAAAACAGGAAGAAGGGATGGGGAGAGCGGTATAGTTATCTCTTCACTGCAGCTCAGTGACGTCATGTTGTAGTTTTGTTTTGGAGTATTAAAACTGGAGTATTCAATAGGCCTTAATTTCCCTTAAATCTAAAGTTTTAGTGTCTCACCTCCTCCAGCCTGCGGTCCGTCCCCAACGCCAGCACGTTGTTGAACTCTCTCTCCATGACCTGACGCGCCTGAAAAACAAAACACAACTCTTAAAATCTTAATACTAAAGAACTCTCTCTTCTCTGCCCCCAATATCAATGTCAATTCACTGCTGCCGAGTAAACTGTTCCTTGTTATCGACCGGTATTCACATTGAAACAACTTTGTATTATTATTATTATTATTATTATAAGCATTGAAGTGAGTGTTTTTCTGTTACATTGCTGTCATGGCTGCCAGTTCCCACCCGATGTTGTGTGGGAGTCCAGACTGCTCCAGACCGCAATTGATAACCACTAGCTTGCATAACGTCTTCAGGCTAGGACTTAAGTGCAAGATATGTAAGATGAGTCGCGTTCCAAAGAGGATGATGCGATCTCCCACAATGCAACAGCACATTTGACCCAACCAACCTGGGCCTGTCCCCTTCGGATCGACCTTCGTCCAGGAGAAAGTTGTGGAATTTAATTTCCACAGATCACTGAACTCCCGTCTCAGACCAGCATTGTGGCCACCAAATATATACAGCTCTCCGTTGTAGGAAAAGGCTGCATGACCGTGACGCCGTTCTGGAACAAGCGGTGCAGAAGGTATTCTCAGCCAGTCGTTGGTCCCTGTGTCAAACACTCTGATGTCCTTGTCCTGGTGCCCTACGCCCCCAAATACAAACATCTTTGTCCCAATGATGGTGGCAGAGTGACTTGAGGAAATGGTGCCTCGGGTGTCAATGACAGACCAAACCATGGTGGTGGTGTCCAGCTTGTAGATGTCATTTGTGCGTGCGGTCAGCTTGTTGAATCCTCCATGGATCAACATGGACTTCTCCAAGACGCAGGCCGAATGGCCGTACCTCCCCTCTGGAACAGCTCCGGATACGTCTGGCATGAACCACCTGTGGGTGTCGACATCGAGTGCATACAAGATGTTGTCCATGTCCCCCGTGATGATAAACCACTTGTCGGCGTGGACCTTTATCGTACAATTCACTCTGCCTCCCCAGATGTAGATGGTGTCTTCTATCAGTACGGCTGTGTGTCTGTAGCGCATGGAGGGAACCTCGAGAGAACATTCTCCTCCTCCAGCTGTCTCCGGGGGCAACGTCATCCAGCACAAAGTCACTGCGTTGAAGACGTGCACATCAATCTGATCCGTGTCGCCAAAGGTCTTCCATTCCTCGAAGAACCCTCCAAAGGAATACACCCTGTTCTCCACCGGACCGACAGAACACCCACAGAAGCGGCGGGATGTCTGTCCTCCTTTCAAAGGCAACGACCAGCTCAGCATCTCTTATCTTCTCGTAGTGGCGTAGTCTGTCTGTCTGTCTGTCTCTGGCTGTTTGTCTCTCTCTCTTCGGTCGATCGGTTCAACCCAAACTCTGTTCCTGACCGACTCTCTAGATGTGAGCACGCCCATCTTATATAGGCTGCCACGGCTTCGGTCTGATGTCACTCACAAACCGATGCATGCATGTGGAACGACACTGATTTGCGCAGGCGTTCCAGCTTCATACGCACGTGTGTGTGTGTGTGTGTGTGTGTGTGTGTGTGTGTGCGTGTGGGTGCGTGTGTGTGTGCGTGTGTGTCATACCTGTGTGTTCTGCATGGGGATCTGCAGTATGAGCGCCAGGCTGCTGTAGTCGAAGGTCTCGTCCAGAGAGACCAGCGCTCCGTGAACGCCGCTCTCCAGGAGGTTCCCGCTGTACTCCCTCAGACCGATGGACTGCACCCAGTGGATCACCTGCTCGTTGGTCCACACCAGGACGTCTGGTAGAGACATACACACATTAGTTTAGTCTAGTTTAGTCTAGTTTAATCTAGTTTAGTCTAGTTTAGTCCCTCAGACTAATGGTCGCTCCCGTCTGCAGTGGGACGGGACGGGAGGACGGCGTTGGAATAAATGGAGCATTTATATAGCGCCTTTATCCAAGGCGCTTTACAGAGATTGTGCATTACATTCACCCATTCACACACACATTCATACACCGATGGCAGCGGAAACCATGCAAGGCACCAACTAGCACATCGGGAGCAATTAGGGGTTCAGTGTCTTGCTCAAGGACACTTCGACAGTAACTCTGGGGGAGCCCGGGTTCGAACTGGCAACCTTACGTTTACCATCCAGGCACTCTACCCCTGAGCCACCGCCGCCCACATGTTACTCAAAAACTGTAAAATATTACGTATTACTAGTAGTTACTTAACCCATTCTGACCTGAGATCAGATTCTAAAAATGTCAGTCCCACATTGAGCGTTTGATTCCTGTCACGCTGCCGTGCATTGTCTCTCCCCGCTGAGTTGCCACACACAGACAACACTAACAGATCAGTAAAAAGAAATGCAACGCCGCTTCTGTCGGTGACTAGACATTTATTTTTATAAGCTACAAACTAGCACAATGGGTGGACACTCACATCTCACACTACCCGGTTTGTTACAGTTGTACTATAGTTACTGGAAAAAAGGCAATAATAATGATTAGTTTAAGACAAGTAAGTGATACATTACTTTAGTTACTTTCAAACACCGATGGGAGGACAGTGGCGTTGCTGTTATAAAACCAATGGCATGCCAGTTTATAACAAACAAAGTGTGCCCCCCCCCCCCCCACATACCCTCCTTCAAAACAGCCATAGAAAAAGCACCTGTCTGTAATTTACAACCTCAGACAAG
>NC_139703.1:22772532-22787532 GCF_964188405.1 Protomyctophum parallelum | reverse complement strand
AAGCATGCACGCACGCACGCACGCACGCACACACACACACACACACACACACACACACACACACACACACACACACACACACACACACACACACACACACAAGAAGGTGCTTGTGAGAATGCATTCATGTGTGATTCTGGTGGGTGATTATACTGATGCGGGGATCCCCTTCCAAAAGTCTACTTCTGTGCATGGTAAATGGTGCATTTACTGTATAAAGCGCTTTTATCCAAAGCGCTTTACAGTACATAGATGTGCATCACCCATTCACAAACACATTCACACACCGGTGGCGGAGGAAAACCATGCAAGGCACCAACCTGCACATCGGGAGCCATTGAGCCTTCAGCGTCTTGCACAAGGACACTTCGACACTGACCCTGGTTGAGCCCGGCGGGTTCGAACTGGAAACGTCACGCCGGCCACTCTATACTGGCCACTCTGGGCATAGGAGAGGCTTTGAGGACCTGTAGTCATGATTGGCTGCCCCGAGTCTGAACCCATACTCTGAAATGTCGCCTAAGCCAATGGGAGTGCCTCATCCCCTCCTAAGCCCTGAAAGGCCCAGACTCTGCAATGCCCTATGGCAACGGCATTGCAACGGAATGTCAACGCCGCAGTATAACTCTACAGCGGCTACCAGCTAATTGTGGGATGTCTAGAGGTCATGCAGTTAAAAAATTAAATTTTCCTCTATAACTCTACGGAGTACACAAAGTAAATGACAAGACGTGGAATACAATATCCGTTGTGTGTTTTAAAGGTTACAGTGCCCCCGGAGGTGTAAATACGCCATTTTTGACCTTCTGGAACGGTAATTAGCTAGCTAGCGTGGTTGGCTAGCTGTAGCTGTATTTCAACGTCGCCTTTGGCAGGGAATCATTTTCCTTAAACACCCGCTGTAGTGCACACACGCACGCACACACACATGCACGCACACACACACACACGCACGCGCACATGATCAAATATGCGTGTGAGCATGCATGCGCACACATTGCAGAGACACAGGGTGTGTTGAGTGATGCCAAGGGAAAACAGTGAGTGTATGTGTTTCAGGCCAGCTATTTACAAAGCAACTACACATTTCAAATAAATGAAGTGGAGTAAAACTACAATATTTGAATCTGAGATGTATACTAACCGTACTATGGTTAGGGAGTGCCTGCCTAATGGTCGCCTATAGGTGAGCAATGAGCATGGGTGTGGCCTTCCAGCCTAATGTCTGATTGGAGAGCACCTGGACCCGGTGCCTCCAGGAGCCTATAACCCATTCTGAACGGGAACCCATTTTGGTGTTAGCATCATGTTATGCTTTAGCTATTGAAAAATAGCAGATCTAAAAGCTTGTAGGTCTGCTATTTTTGAAAAATCGAAGAAAGACTGACATTTTTAGAATCTGATCTCAGGTCAGAATGGGTTAATCAGACCAGTGTGTGTCCAGTGGAAACCTTGTATGAATCTGATCTCAGGTCAGAATGGGATGAATATCCTCTGCCCACTGTGGCCAGGTGAGTCATGAGGAGACATCCAGAGGAGACAGACCTGCTGCCTCCACTGTCCCCTGCTCTGTTGTCCATGACCTGCTCATTATGTTTGACTTGTTGTGCAGAAATGTCCCATTTCAAGTACAGTCTCAAATGCATAAAGATCCTTTGAAAATAGCAGATCTACAAGCCCATATTTTCAAATGGACAAAAATAAGTGGTTAATGTATAGGCTATGTTTTCAAATAAAGGTATAATAATACTATAATAATATATTTGAATCTGAGATGTAGTGGAGTAGAAGTAAAAGTACTAGAACTTGGAAGTACTCAAGTACAAATACCTCAGCATTGTACCTAAGTAAATGCACTTAGTTAGCTCTCACCACTGGTAGCTATAGCTACATTTGGCACAATTTTAAAATCCCAATTGCCTCCGTCAAGCCCTGAGCCCTACATGAACCCTCGTTGACTTTAGTGACGTCTGTAAACTGCTTGAGGGTGAGAGGCTGCAAAGGGCTCCAAATTGTTGTGAAATAATGGAATATGGGACAGCACTTTGAAGATGAGTCCGCCATTCATGACACTTTGCATCACTTTATACAAACTGTCCTTATTCACAGCCAGTGCCTATACCTACATGCTTGGACTATTTATACATGTCTATCATGTCTATTTTAGTATTTAAGCTGATCGTTTTATTATTAGTTTCATAAATACACTTTTCTGTGTGATAGGGGTTGTAATATTCATATATAATAATATTCATTATAAATTGCATTTCCATATTTTTTTACTTTGCTCATTATTCATTTCTCATCATGTTTCCCGTATTATTATTATTGTTATTTAATATATAGCCTATCCTTCCATTCCGTCTCCCTTTGAGAACAGTGAGAAAGCACTATTGTGTTTGTTGACATTCTAACCGCAATACATAACTATAATTTGCATACTTAAATGATTGACTTTCGGAAGATCTCCCTCATTCCCCTGGTAACGCTATGAACTGTGGGTAATTTATTTGCCAAAGTCAGCCTAACCCATTCTGACCTGAGATCAGATTTAAAAAAACATATTTTTGAAAATGACAGTTTTCTGAAAAAGCTATGTTTCTATGTCAGTCGTTCTTCGATAAAAAAAAAATAGCAGACCTATACAAGCTTGTAGATCTGCTATTTTTAAATAGCTAAAGCATAATGTAATGCTAACACCAAAACCGCCTAAAATGGGTTAAAGTCAGCATCGATGCTGACTTTGGCAAAGGGCACATAAAGGGGCCCTCACTGATTTACCGATTTCAAATGGGACATCCCTCAAGCACTCACAGACTTGAACGCGCAGTTTAGTCAGTGAGGGCTCATTGAGTCAGCAAGGGAGTGGATTGGGATTGGGCCTATAGGTTCCCCCACTGGGACCCTTCAATATCAGTCTTGTGTCGGATGTTTTGTGAATGTTTTAAGGATTTTTCATCATACTGTCCAAGCGTGTGGGGATGCAGGAAAAGGTGGTGTTTATGGTGTATACGTATGCATGTTTTTTTGTTTCTGTCGTTGCATGCGTGTGTGTGTGTGTGTGTGTGTGTGTGTGTGTGCGTCCGGTACGTACAGTGCGTACCGTTCTGGAGGTGAGCGGTGCGGAGGGGCTGGTCAGAGATACCATCTCCTGGATGGCGAGGCGCAGTTTGAGGCGGTGCAGAGGGTTGCTGATGCCGATCTCTCTCTGGATCTCCGTGTCCGACAGCGCCGACATGATGGCGCCGCTCTTCACGTTGGCTCGGCACGCCGCCACGTACCACGCGGGCATGCCCACCCACAGCTATGTAGGGGGGGGGGGGCAGAGCAGCAGTGTTGTTTTTGGCAGCAAATTTCTATTTTAGTTTTAGTCATAGTCTCTTCAATAGTTTTCACTTCGTTTTAGTCACATTTTAGTCACCTGGAATGTTCCAGTGTTTAATCTAGTTTTAGTCGACTAAATGTCATGCGATTTTAGTCGACTAAATCTACAGTTGATTTAGTCGACTAAAATGTGTTTTGACAGGCCTTGATGTCGTTGTAATGACATATTTTACACTTTGGTTGCATGCTGAAAATATTTTCAGCATGCAACCCAGCATAAAACTGGATCTCTTGTCCACTAGTCCCTTACTAACATTTTAGTCTAGTTTTTATTTGTTGACTAAATTGTCAGTATATTTAGTCTTAGTTTTAGTCATCATAGATTCCTTTTTATTTAGTTTTAATTTAGTTTTAGTCAGTGAAAAAAGGTAGTCGACGAACATTTTTCGTCTTAGTTTTAGTCGACGAAAACAACACTGCAGAGCAGGGCAACAGAGTCATCTGTGACGGTGATTCGTTCTGCGGAGAGAGGGTGATTGGCCGCCCTCTGCCCTCCCTCAAGTCCCTGCACGACTCTAGGGCGCTGAAGAGAGCAAAGGAAGATTATGACCTCCTCACCCTGCTCCCCTCTGGGATAAGACTGCGGCTGCCGAAGGCTACGAAAGCCCGCCACAGACAACGTGTTTTCCCCCTCAGCTGCCAGGCTGCTCAATGACTCTGGCTTCCCTTCCACCCCCATGCCTCCTAGTGACACCGGCACTTTAATCACCGGCAACATTTGATGCACTATGTACTATACTGTATAACCATGCACTTTATATTTATTTCCCTGCACGGTGTTGTCTTATGTCTGTCTATTTGTGAAATAAGAATTGAATGCACTCATGTTATGTCAAAACAAATTCCTATGTGTGTATACACAAATGGCAAATAAAGGTATCTGAATCTGAATCTATATATCTTCACTGACATTGTTGCAATTTACAATGTAGGGCATTTAGCAGACACTCTTAATCCAGAGCGATTTACAGTAAAGCGAGGTAAACACGAGGTGACAGCCTATCGAGTCATCTAGGATCACCAGTAAGACGCCCCGAGGGCCAGAAGCCAGGTCTCCCTGAAACAACAGGTCTGGTAATGCGGCTAATGCCCATATATATGGACCTTTTTTGTTGTCTGTTTTTTAATTGACTATTCGGGCCGGGTTGGAGTGAAATATGTGTGCTAAATTAGTAAGGCCAGCAGGCCCAGCCCAGTTAGGGCCCAGGTAGGACCCGGGCCTTAATTTACGGGCCCTGTTGAGAACTCTATAGTTTTCGCCGGCTGCTGGGCGCGGCTGCACTAATAACTTTGGGGCGGGCCCGTCTATAGTTTGAATGGACAGGTATCAGTCAAAAGGAAGACATCGAAGAGGAAGGACGGGTGGGAAAGGATCAATATAATGGAATGTCAGAACGGGTCAGCTCCAGATCTAAGGGGTTTGAGGTTTGAGGTCAGATGTAGAGTTGCTGGCCCCCCGGCTCCATATATGCAGATCTATAGGTGATGATCTAGTCTTCTCCAATCTCCATGTATGGCTATCCAGGGTTTGATTTAGATATCTGATAGAACGTGACGGTTTACCTCTAGCCAGGAGACGACAGTAGGCCCGTCCCACTGGGCGAAGGGCAGGCCTCTCCGCCTCGCGTCCTCCAGAAGCTCATGTCTGAGGAGAGAAATGAACAACATTAAGAGTATGAAAACAACAAACAATATGTGACTAGATTTGACTGAGGGACTGCCATTGGATTTTTTTGAAAGTCATATGAAAGCAGGGAATCATAGCTTCAAATTGACATATTGGTTGTTCAGTTTGACCCACCAGTTTTGGAGATATGGCTTATAGAGTAATGTCTTGCAGAAAACAACGAGTTGAGAAAACAGGCTTGACAGGTTCACTTCTGTGGTCTCTACAGCTACATGTTTAAGCATTTATTTCATATTTGTCGATTTCAGCTCTGACACTTATTTCAGACATGCTCTAGTATGTGAAGAGTCTGCCTGTGCTATAAACAAATTTTTGAGTGAAAAGCTGGAATTTGGGCGAAGGCAGTCTCTCAGTCTCAAATCTGGTCACATATTAAGAGTCTGAAAACAACAAACAATATGTAGAGTGTGAACGTGGCAGTGGCTCAGGAGGTAGAGCGGCCGGATGGTGAACCATGAGGCTCCCAGTTCGATCCCGGGCTCCCCCAGAGTCAGTGTCAAAGTGTCCTTGAGCAAGACTCTAAACCCCTAATTGCTCCCGATGTGCAGGTTGGTGCCTTGCATGGTTTCCTCCACCATCGGTGTGTGAATGTGTGTGTGAATGGGTGAATGTAATGCACAATCTATGCAAAGCTGTATGAATGTGTGTGTGAATGGGTGAATGTAATGCACAATAAATGCTGTAAAGTGCCTTGGATAAAAGCTATTATATAAATGCACCAATTACCAAAACAAACAGCACATGCATGTCCAAGGAGAGAAAGTAACAATATGCAGAGTCTGAAAAAAAAATAAACAAAAACATGTCTGAATGACTTCAGCTTTGGGAATAGAATAGGAGCCATTGAAAAACAGTTCCTACTTTTTCTTCATCCTGCGATCCCTCTCTGCCTGAGTGCCAAGTTTACCCAGAGTCATCGTGTCACCGATGCCCATCTCAAAGTCTGAAACATAAGCACACGCACGCACACACACACGCACGCACGCACGGACGCACGCACGCACACACACACACACACACACACACACACACACACACACACACACACACACACACACACACACACACACACACACACACACACACACACACACACACACACACACACACACACACACACCGTTTTGCATTAATATCAATATAAGGTTTTGGGATCACCGGCTGTATACTATTATGTAAAGTTGTGATATTGAAAGTCAGAGTCTTCAATGAATCAATTTCTTATATGTATACCAAGATCTCTCGATGCAGATAGTGCAGGAATACACACAATGATTAGTCTTTAAGGTGGTTATGTTCCATTTGATATTCACACACATGCATCTAGGCCTATACACATACAATAAGCAAACTCCCCAAATTGATATGCACTGTATATGGCCGTGGACCCCCTCTGAAAATATTTTGTGCCAGGGACCTCCATAAAAAATATCATTTTTTTCTTCAAAAATAGCAGATGTACGAACTCAAATAGCCTGTACTGTATAAAACAGGGGGTTTCAACTGATTGTGAACCAGGGACCACCACCCTGACTTACAGTAAATCAACCTGCTGACCACTGTTGTGTTGGCTGGGGATATGGGCTAAGATTAGTGCTTTTGTAACACTTGCTATGCATCCCATGTGTATGCATCCCACTGTTTCTCAACCAATGGTCCAATGATGACTCAACCAGACAATCCGGTGCAATTCCCCTTCTTGAGATTCTAACTTTCTGCTGAATTTCTTGACCTCCTCCAACTCCAGGTCATTCTGTTCACCCCTCCTCCTCCCGGGAGAAAACAGCGGAGAACACTGGCCTCACCAGTTTTCCCCCAGGCTTTCATTTTCGAGCCGAATGCGAACGGAAATAAAAGCCTGGGTACCGACTACCGAGGCTAGAGGGATAGAGATAGTATTGAGTGGGTCGGAATGGCAGGCGTCGGAATGGCGGTGTGTGACCTCAGCAAATCACTCCCCCATGCACTAGTGTTAGCTGGCAACACTAGAAACACATTTGATATGACAGACCTGCTTTATATCGCTAAATGTATGTGAACAGTGTACCTGGTAAGGTGGGTATCATTGTACCTGGTAAGGTGGGTATCATTGTACCTGGTAAGGTGGGTATCATTGTACCTGGTAGGGCGGGTATCATTGTACCTGGTAGGGTGGGTATCATTGTACCTGGTAGGGCGGGTATCATTGTACCTGGTAAGGTGGGTATCATTGTACCTGGTAAGGTGGGTATCATTGTACCTGGTAAGGCGGGTATCATTGTACCTGGTAAGGCGGGTATCATTGTACCTGGTAAGGTGGGTATCATTGTACCTGGTAGGGCGGGTATCATTGTACCTGGTAGGGTGGGTATCATTGTACCTGGTAAGGTGGGTATCATTGTACCTGGTAAGGTGGGTATCATTGTACCTGGTAGGGCGGGTATCATTGTACCTGGTAAGGTGGGTATCATTGTACCTGGTAAGGTGGGTATCATTGTACCTGGTAAGGTGGGTATCATTGTACCTGGTAGGGCGGGTATCATTGTACCTGGTAAGGTGGGTATCATTGTACCTGGTAAGGTGGGTATCATTGTACCTGGTAGGGTGGGTATCATTGTACCTGGTAGGGTGGGTATCATTGTACCTGGTAAGGTGGGTATCATTGTACCTGGTAAGGTGGGTATCATTGTACCTGGTAAGGTGGGTATCATTGTACCTGGTAGGGTGGGTATCATTGTACCTGGTAAGGTGGGTATCATTGTACCTGGTAAGGTGGGTATCATTGTACCTGGTAAGGTGGGTATCATTGTACCTGGTAGGGTGGGTATCATTGTACCTGGTAAGGTGGGTATCATTGTACCTGGTAGGGCGGGTATCATTGTACCTGGTAAGGTGGGTATCATTGTACCTGGTAGGGTGGGTATCATTGTACCTGGTAAGGTGGGTATCATTGTATCTGGTAAGGTGGGTATCATTGTATCTGGTAAGGTGGGTATCATTGTACCTGGTAAGGTGGGTATAATTGTACCTGGTAAGGTGGGTATCATTGTACCTGGTAAGGCGGGTATCATTGTACCTGGTAGGGTGGGTATCATTGTACCTGGTAAGGTGGGTATCATTGTACCTGGTAGGGCGGGTATCATTGTACCTGGTAAGGTGGGTATCATTGTACCTGGTAGGGTGGGTATCATTGTACCTGGTAAGGTGGGTATCATTGTATCTGGTAAGGTGGGTATCATTGTACCTGGTAAGGTGGGTATCATTGTACCTGGTAAGGTGGGTATCATTGTACCTGGTAGGGCGGGTATCATTGTACCTGGTAAGGTGGGTATCATTGTACCTGGTAGGGTGGGTATCATTGTACCTGGTAAGGTGGGTATCATTGTATCTGGTAAGGTGGGTATCATTGTACCTGGTAAGGTGGGTATCATTGTACCTGGTAAGGTGGGTATCATTGTACCTGGTAGGGTGGGTATCATTGTACCTGGTAAGGTGGGTATCATTGTACCTGGTAGGGCGGGTATCATTGTACCTGGTAAGGTGGGTATCATTGTACCTGGTAAGGTGGGTATCATTGTACCTGGTAAGGCGGGTATCATTGTACCTGGTAAGGCGGGTATCATTGTACCTGGCGCGGCGGGTAGAGTCTGTCCCTCTCTGCCCACCGGCTGCTCCAGGCGACCACCCTTCTCCTTCTTGCCAAACAGACGGCCGATGGACGACTTGATGCCTTTCTTCTGCTTGCTGCTGGCCACGCCAACATGTCAACACGCACGCACGTGCGCACGCACGCACGCACGCACGCACACGCACACACACACACACACACACACACACACACACACACACACACACACACAGTACAGGAATGAGCGAGTTGGCAACAAACGGCTTATAACCAGCTAAACAGCTTATTTGAAATATGTGTACATCTGTGTGTGTGTGTGCGTGCATGCGTGCAGGCGTGAGTGCGTGCGTGCGTGCATGCATGCGTGCGCACGTACCCTCGTCCGTCCTCCAGGCTTCCGGTAAGCTGGGCGAAGTTGGTCTCGAGCCGCAGGCTGCGTGGAGACGACGGGGGAGAGATCTCACACTTGATGGTGGCCTTGTCCTCACGGACCTCCACTGGGGACTGAGACACACATGGAGGGACAGGGAAAAAAATCTAAAATAAAGTACTGATCATAAAGAAAAAATAATGAATGAGGCTTCAGTGTTTTGAACTGTTTTCCAAAGACAGAAACTTACCGCTACTTTCCTGCGGTGTTTCCTCAAGTCACTCGGCTGTTAGAGCGATGCAACGACAACACAAGAAACCAACAAAAAAATGCACACAATATGTTATTGTTATATTCAGTGATTGAACATAAGTTATATTTATGAATATACAGTATGTTTTTTCATGTTTATGTTTATACAGCTTTCAGCATGATCAGATGTTTAAAAAGACAGCTGCCATTAAAAACACTATAGTGTCTGCTGTTCTATTTTTTTAACCCATTCTGACCTGAGATCAGATTCTAAAAATGTCTATTACATCCTGACAGTTTCATTATTAACCCATTCTGACCTGAGATCAGATTCTAAAAGTGTCTTCGATTTAAAAAAAATAGCAGACCTACAAGCTCATATCGCGCCACTCGGTGGCGCGTGCGTGCGTGCGTGCGTGCGTGCGTGCGTTGTGTGTCGTTTCTCTCTGACCAGGGTCATGATGCCCAGCTGGTGGCTGGCGCTGCGCCCGTGCCCGTGTTTGGGCGTGGAGCGGCCGCTGGTGGGCGGGGACGAGCAGGACGAGGCCAGCGATTGGGCGGTGGCCGAGGTGGGCAGGGCCCCGCGGGGGCGGAGCGTCACGTTGAGGCCGTCCATGCTGCCGCTGTTCACGCGAGACTCGATCTCGTCGGAGCGGAGGTCGGCCGACTCCCTCTCCACCTGGATCATCCTGCAGGAGGGAAACACATGAGGCGCGCTCGTTTTAACATCCTGGACAACGTGCACGCTCATTTCATTTTAACATCCTGGACAACGTGCACGCTCATTTCGTTTTAACATCCTGGACAACGTGCACGCTCATTTCATTTTAACATCCTGGACAACGTGCACGCTCATTTCATTTTAACATCCTGGACAACGTGCACGCTCATTTCATTTTAACATCCTGGACAACGTGCACGCTCATTTCATTTTAACATCCTGGACAACGTGCACGCTCATTTTATTTTAACATCCTGGACAACGTGCACGCTCATTTCATTTTAACATCCTGGACAACGTGCACGCTCATTTCATTTTAACATCCTGGACAACGTGCACGCTCATTTCATCAACGTAATTAAATATTTTATTATCGTTGGATACGACTTTGTCCCACAATTCCATATTTTATTGATGTGGTACCATTAGGAGAGATATAACAGGCAAAATAACAATTGTTCTGCCTGGGGCCGTGGCTCAGCGGTCCAGGCACCTTGGCTGGTATAATCCAGTCTGGCAGTGTGTGCCGCGGGTTCGACTCCAGATCCCGCGGCCTTTACTGCATGTCTTCCCCCCCCCCATCTCTCTCTCCCTCATTTCCTGTCAGCCCCTTCCATTGTCTGTCCCTCCAAAAAATATATAGAATAAAGGCAAATGCCACAACAAAAAAAACATAAAAAAAGAATATATACATATAATAACAATTGTTCTGCATTTTCTACTTGTGTAGAATCGTTTTACTCTCAAGTGTTAAAGATCTATAAGAGTCCATTAAGGTTTTCAACCAACCGCGCGTGTGCCTGCGTGCGTGTCTGTGTGTGTGCACGCGCGAGCGTGCACATGTTTGTTTGTGTGGGTGCGTTAAAGTCAAATCACCTGATCTCCTCGTTGATGGCGTCGAGCTGCTCCTGCAGCATGAGCGCCAGAGTCTGAGCGTCCGATTGGCCGCTGGGCGACAGGAGGGTGGAGCTAACGTCGTCCTCCAGGTCAGACTCCGCCTCCAGGTCGCCGCCTCCCCCGCCGATCATGTGACCCACGCTGCCGCGCAGCGACGACGAGTAGTCCTGCTCACACACCCCACACACCTGAACACGCACACACACACACACACACAGACACACACACACACACACACACACACACACACACAGACACACGCGCGTAGCACAAGCAAACCCCCCCCCGTTGAAATACGATCAAAACATTGTTCCGTGCAAAAATGTCATGCTTTCTGTAAGCACTGGAATGAGACAAACGTCATTGCTGTCGGGGCAGAAACCTCTTATCTCCACATTCTTATCAGTGCAATTGTAACACCCGGGAATCGAACCCAGGTCTCCAGGGATATCCCTATATGGGGGAGATATTAGACTTTTTAGGCCTTCAGACTGAGGCTATGAGACACTCTGCTAACTCCTCCCACGGGGAAACCCCATCCGGGTCACGGCACCATGAATGTAACGTGAAAATCCAATATCTTAAAGGACAACTTCAGTTTTTTTTCAACCAAGGTTCATGTTTTAGGTTGTTATTAGAGAAAGTAAAAGATGAGCGTTAATCTTTTCTTCATTTGCTGCTTTCTGTTGTTTTAGCAATTTTATTCAGTGACAAACTGACATGTTGAGCCATACAACACAGTATGGCATCCCTATAGTACCCCCCCTTCACATTCAGTAGATCTTGTGAGCTTTTGTGGTCAGATGTAATTTCCTGGGGTCTAGTAGGACTATAGTAAATCATAAAAAAGAAATCGCTATAAAATTGTGTAAAATAAATACATATTTAGCCCCATGTTCGAATGCCCCCGCCCATCCATCCATCCATCCAACCGCTTATGCTAGTCGGGTCACTGTTTGTACTTTGTTTTCTCGCTGTTGTTTTTCTGTGTGGTAGCTTTAGTGCACTTGTTTTTATTTTATTTTATTCTCCTGTACAGCACTTTGTAAACTCTGAGTTTTAAAACGTGCTATATAAATTAAGTGGATTGGATTGGATTGGATTGGGTCGCGGGGGCAACAGCTCCACCAGAGAGCTCACAAAGGATCTATCTATTGGGCACCGCGTCACACAAAGACGTAGATCCACAAATTATAAAGCTTTCGAGCTGTTAAAGAAATAAAAAAATAAATCCTTAAAGATGGAGTGCCACAATTTTTGTATGTTTTTGTAGTTTTTCATTTGTCTATGAGGTGACAGTACTTCATTAGACACCCTGGAGTCGTTTTTTATGTGCAATAGTGTATTGACTTTGTATTTAGGGTTTCTTCCTGGAGGCTGAACCCTTGACAGTGAAACGGGGCCAATGAAATAAACAATAATATAGTGACATCACACCCATCGCCACCACCCACCAGGCAAACCAGGCATACTTAATGAACTGGTGGGCGTGCCCACATGAAAACAACATTTTAACAAATACTGTACACTTTTTTTGAAAAAATATACCTCCTTATATAACAATAATAACTGATGATCATGTTTTAGGGTGGGAAAAAATCACGGCACTCCATCTTTAAAGTTAGCGCTTTTTTTGGACATATGAGGTTTCCACCCGTATTATCATGGATGGACATGGATGAAGAATGAACAGACAGAGCTGAGAGACTTACATGAGACAGCACGTTTCATGGCAGGCAGGCAGGCCAGGCACGGTGACCGGAAAACAGAGGACATCGGCACACATAGGGGTTAGTACAGAGAACGATGGCTTATTAATAGGCGATATACGTTGATTGATACAGATACAGGATTGATAGACACTATAGAGACATCTGGGCAAATTGATGAAAGAATTTACTGTTTTGCCCAAAATGTCAAATGAAATCTTCTTTTCCTTTTGAATCATCTGCCTCCATCTCGCCCTGTCCTCCTCTTCTCTCACGCCAACTAACTTCATGTCCTCTTTCACTACACATCCATACATCTTCTCTTTGGTCTTCCTCTAGGTCTCCTGCCTGGCAGTTCCGACCTCAACATCCTTCTACCGATTTACTCACTATCTCCAAACCTCTGTACATGTCCTAACCATCTCACTATCCCTCCTCTGTACATATCCATACCAAACCATCTCACTATCCCTCCTCTGTACATGTCCAAACCATCTCACTATCCCTCCTCTGTACATGTCCAAACCATCTCACTATCCCTCCTCTGTACATGTCCAAACCAAACCATCTCACTATCCCTCCTCTGTACATATCCTAACCATCTCACTATCCCTCCTCTGTACATGTCCAAACCAAACCATCTCACTATCCCTCCTCTGTACATGTCCAAACCATCTCACTATCCCTCCTCTGTACATGTCCAAACCAAACCATCTCACTATCCCTCCTCTGTACATGTCCAAACCATCTCACTATCCCACCTCTGTACATGTCCAAACCAAACCATCTCACTATCCCTCCTCTGTACATGTCCAAACCATCTCACTATCCCTCCTCTGTACATGTCCAAACCATCTCACTATCCCTCCTCTGTACATGTCCAAACCAAACCATCTCACTATCCCTCCTCTGTACATGTCCAAACCAAACCATCTCACTATCCCTCCTCTGTACATGTCCTAACCATCTCACTATCCCTCCTCTGTACATGTCCAAACCATCTCACTATCCCTCCTCTGTACATGTCCAAACCAAACCATCTCACTATCCCTCCTCTGTACATGTCCTAACCATCTCACTATCCCTCCTCTGTACATGTCCAAACCATCTCAGTCTGTCCTGATTGATTGAATTGATTGAAGTATTTATTAACAGAATTACAGTACATTTCAAGCACAACTCAATACAAAAACTGTTAACTGTGGACGACACCATAAAGCATTACTCTTGTTTACAATAGGGTCCACCCCTTTCAATTCATCCGAACATGTATATAGAGACATACAATATACACTTCTACATAAACAACAACAGGAAACACATATACGGGGAGGGGGCTGTCCGTAGGTGCCCTTTGAGAGCGGTTTTGAAGGAGTCGAGGGATTCACATGTCTTAATGACTGTTGGTAGGGTGTTCCACATTTTGGTGGCATATAGGAGCAGAATTAATTTAGTCCCTTGTTTGTGCCGAGTCTGGGTTGCACATGGTTTGTTGAGCTCCCTCATGGTGTTGTGGGTGTGGACTTGGTTGACATGTATTTAGACAGGTACATGGGTATACCATGTTATGGTCATTCTTTGTGTTTTCTCCTAACATATTATTCTCCACTCATTCTGTATGTCCGTTGCAAGAATGGAATTCTGACCAAAAAGGTCGAACCCACAAGCCAGCATGGCGATGACCCCCTGACCCCTGTGCGTGCGTGTGTGTGTGTGTGGCAGTGTTTTTTTCGTCGACTAAGACGAAAAATGTTCGTCGACTACCTTTTTTCACTGACTAAAACTAAATAAAAACTAAATAAAAACAAATCTATGATGACTAAAACTAAGACTAAATATACTGACAATTTCGTCAACAAATAAAAACTAGACGAAAATGTTAGTAAGGGACTAGTGGACAAGAGATCCAGTTTTATGCTGGGTTGCATGCTGAAAATAGCAGATCTGCTATTTTCAGCATGCAACCAAAGTGTAAAATATGTCATTACAACGACATCAAGGCCTGTCAAAACACATTTTAGTCGACTAAATCAACTGTAGATTTAGTCGACTAAAATCTTATGACATTTAGTCGACTAAAACTAGACTAACAATAAAACATTCCGGTTGACTAAAATGTGACTAAAACGAAATGAAAACTATTCAAAAGACTAAAACTAAAATAGAAATTTGCTGCCAAAAACAACACTGGTGTGTGTGTGTGTGGACGAGGAGGCGCGGCCGGGCCGGGGGCACCTTGTTGGGTTCGTCGCGCAGCGCGGCCAGCCGGCCCTTCTGTGCCCTCCTGATGACCGCGGTGCTGTAGTGACCGTCCTGACCCTCCACCACCGAGTAGCGCAGGTCGCTGGCACTGCCCACGTGAGACCTACGACG
>NC_139703.1:22757532-22760032 GCF_964188405.1 Protomyctophum parallelum | reverse complement strand
AAAATGGGTTCCCGCTCAGAATGGGATAATATATTATATAGTACAGGTGAGACGCGCGGACGCGGGAAGCGAACGCAGCTCGTAAATTGCAATAACAACAATTAGAATAAATGTACGTACTTTTTTAAGGTTTTATTGGTGGCATGCCGGTGGTGTTACAGCGTGACACACACACAGACACACAGACAGACAGTTTAGGCCAGCTTCTATAGTTAGTGCTCATTGCGTTCACAATAAACTTGAACAAAAAAGGATTAGGCTACGTTTAGCAGTATTCTGATCTGATCTGATCTGAAACTTGGCACTGACCTTTGCATATTTGCACTAAAGGATATGCTGGATAACTAACAGGCACAGTTCCACTATGTCCATGTGTTTAATTGATACAGCCAGAGCCTTTGACCGCATTAATCATAGATTAATTCATACAAGAAGTCTATACAAAAAATAGAGAATGTGGAAGAATTGCTATTTTGATCAACGTTTGCTTAATTATCTCTCCTATAATAGTACCACATCAATGGAATTGTGGACAAAATATTTATTCAACAAGTCTTGGGTCTGAGAGAGTATTAATGTCATCAGACGGTGGTCTGTGGCTCAAACGCTGAATAAATAATGGACCTTGATATGAAAAGAGATGAAAAGCACTGAACTTCTCCTCTAATCTGCTGATATCTACACGGGAGGCACGACAGACAGACAAACAGACAGACACAGACACAGACACAGACACAGACACAGACAGACAGACAGACAGACAGACAGACAGACAGACAGACAGACAGACAGACAGACCTTCCAGTTGGGTTTGGATCCGTCCGTTCTGTCCCCCGAGTCTCCATCTTTCCTCTGTCTGGCCATGTTCAACTGCGGCGTAGATTTACACGTGTTAAACGCGCACGCATGCACGCACGCACGCACGCACACACACACACTAGAGAAAAACACCCTCAATTAATCACTCACTCGTTCTCTCACACACACACACACACACACACACACACACACACACACACAAGCACACGTGCTCGCGCAGACGCGCACGCAAGCACACACACACACCTCACACACCTCTCACACATGTTGTGCCATGTCTGTGATTGATATGAAAAGCCATGATGATGACATCATCAGCCACAAGCAGTGATGTAATAACATCGTCGCTTTCGGGGTAAAAATGAAACGTCCACCCCAAAAAATCTAATCAGGGAAATGGAGAAAAATATGAGCCTGTGATCGAATTTATCAGTCACAATAAGTGATATTTGTTGATACTTTCCATTTGGTTCAATAGTGACAGACCTCAGGCCTTCAGTTGGTTCAAAAGTGACAGACCTCAGGCCTTCAGTTGGTTCAATAGTGAGTATAGTGACAGACCTCAGGCCTTCAGTTGGTTCAATAGTGAGTATAGTGACAGACCTCAGGCCTTCAGTTGGTTCAATAGTGACAGACCTCAGGCCTTCAGTTGGTTCAATAGTGACAGACCTCAGGCCTTCAGTTGGTTCAATAGTGACAGACCTCAGGCCTTCAGTTGGTTCAATAGTGACAGACCACAGGCCTTCAGTTGGTTCAATAGTGACAGACCACAGGCCTTCAGTTGGTTCAATAGTGACAGACCTCAGGCCTTCAGAATTGGTTCAATAGTGACAGACCTCAGGCCTTCAGAATTGGTTCAATAGTGACAGACCTCAGGCCTTCAGAATTGGTTCAATAGTGACAGACCTCAGGCCTTCAGTTGGTTCAATAGTGACAGACCTCAGGCCTTCAGTTGGTTCAATAGTGACAGACCTCAGGCCTTCAGAATTGGTTCAATAGTGACAGACCTCAGGCCTTCAGTTGGTTCAATAGTGACAGACCTCAGGCCTTCAGTTGGTTCAATAGTGACAGACCTCAGGCCTTCAGTTGGTTCAATAGTGACAGACCTCAGGCCTTCAGTTGGTTCAATAGTGAGTATAGTGACAGACCACAGGCCTTGGCCACTTTCTCTTTCTCAAAATGTTTAGTCCCAAACAATAGCGAAAATAGCAGATCTACAAGCTCATTATGTCCAAAATAGCCTTGGGTTAAAAAAAAGTAGCAGATCTTCAAGCAGCTTGTAGATCGGCTACTTAATTCTGACGCTCTCGTGTGCCACTGTTGTGTGACCGAGTATAGGGGGGCTGATTTACAAAATGACTATAGGGCTGTCAAATGATTATCGGATTCATCACAGCTTAAAGAAAAGTATTACTCGTGATTAATCACCGTTTGAACTATGTCCAAAATATGCCATGTTTTTCTGTATATTGTTGTGGGAATGTAAAGATAAATGACAGAAGACGGATATATGCAACATTTTGATTTAACGTATGTATGCATTTAATCAAATTAATTTCACAATTAACCCATTCTGCGCGGGAACCCCTTTTGGTGTTTGGTGCATTATGTTATGCTTTAGCTATTGGAAGAACGACTGACATGGAAACGTAGCTTTTTCAGAAAACTGTCAGGATGTATA
>NC_139703.1:22695032-22755032 GCF_964188405.1 Protomyctophum parallelum | reverse complement strand
CATGAGTGCAGATGTTCCAGCAGCAGCTGTGTATGGTGTGGCATGCACGCGCGCACGCACGCACAAAACCCAGACAGTATAGTTTGAGGAGACTCAGACCATTGCACTGAAATAATTAAGCATGTCGTCACACATTCACACACTCACACACACGCACACATTCACATACATACGCAATTACGCATGCATGTATGCATTCACACACACATTCATTCCCATGGCAACCTTCACGGTGACATCCGAGGAGTTTTGTGAGAAATTGTGTAAACTGTTCTGACGGGTTTCAGAGAGCTCGTTATGCATCAGGTGTTGAACGCCAGCGGGAATATTATGTCATATTTACATATGAATAGAATAATTATGGACAATACATCGCACAAAGCTATACCTACAGTATGTGGGGATGAGGCGGAGCGACAGAGTTGAACCCTGATGATTTCAGTGTTCAAACGCTAAACAAATAAGACACTGAGGCCCCTTTTCCACCGGTTGGTTCCCAATGGGAACCGGTTCTTATATATAGTCCATGAGCCAGGGCTCCAAAATTGGAACGTTAATTATGAATTGAGTGGGCAAAACCATACCTAGATTGTTATCACCATGAAACTTCCCCAATTGAGTACTTACACGAAGACAATGATTTCTTGTATTACAACTTTTACATTTTTGAATATGCAAATGGGGCATTATGTATAGGAAAATATGCAAAATAATCGAAAATATGACAAAGCTACTACTGTGGAAGGGTTATCATGTATTAATTTACTTGTATTGATCCTATAAACAATGAAATATTGGTCTAGTTTTTCCCCACCAATTTTGGAGCTCTGGCTCATGGACTGAGAACCAAAAAGAACTGAAGTGGTTCCCATTGGGAACCAACTGGTGGAAAAGGGGGTCAGAGTGAGACAGAGACGGAGCCAGAGAGAGACAGAGACATATCATTAACCCATTCTGACCTGAGATCAGATTCATACGAGGTTTCCACTGGACACATACTGGTCTGATTAACCCATTCTGACCTGAGATCAGATTCTAGAGCCTATAGAGACAGAGACACACATGTCCCCCACATACAGTAATGTATATATGGCAGGGGGTTTTCAATGATCGTGAACCAGGGACCACCACCCTGACTTATAGCATCAACCTGGGGACCACTGTTGTGATGGGTGGGCATATGGGGACACACAGGGCTACCATTAGTGCTTTTGTAACACTTGCTGTGCATCCCACTGTTTCTCAACCAATGGTCCGAATGACAACTAATAATGTCCTAATAATAATGACTCAACCAGACAATCCGGTGCACTTAATTCCCCCCCCTCTTGAGATTCTAACTCCCCTTTCTTTTTAATTTCTTGACCTTCAACTTGTCAGCAAATGACTATGGATGGTCGGCTATAGGTCAACCAGGTCATTCAGTTCACGGCATGTTTCTCAACTAGTGGAAAGAAAATCAAATCAACAAATCCTGCATATAGTCCGAGACCTCATGCAATACGTTCACGGACCACCAGTGGTCCACAAACCACCTATTGAAAACCCCCTGCAGTATCATGGTATCAGAGGGTTAGGGTCATTTAAGTTAAAGTATATGGTATCATAGGGTAATTCAAGGTACAGTATATGGTATCATAGGGTAATTTAATGTACAGTATGCTATATCATGGTATCATACCCTGGTGTTGTTCCTCTCGGCCTTCAGCTCAGAGATCTCCTCCTCCTTCTCCAGGAGCTGCTCCCGACACACGTTCAGCTCCTTGGTCACTGTGTTCAACTCCTGCAGCGCGCACACACGAACACAAACACAAACACACAGTGCGTTCTTGTTAAGTAACGGTGTAGCATGACGACGTGCCTGCCTGCTCTCGCAGTGTTTTCTCCACTCAGACTCGACCACCTCCCACACACGCGGTCTAAACTCAGACTCGACCACCTCCCACACGCGGTCTAAACTCAGACTCGACCCCCTCCCACACGCGGTCTAAACTCAGACTCGACCACCTCCCACACGTGGTCTAAACTCAGACTCGACCACCTCCCACACACAGTCTAAACTCAGACTCGACCACCTCCCACACACGGTCTGAACTCGGACTCGACCCCGTCTATCGAGTACTATACAGTACGTTTCGTAAACACAGAGTCAGACCTGACGAAGAAGATGGAGTTAACAATGAAAAGTGGTCATTCCTGCCTTGTTGCTCCGGTGCTTTCTTCCTACCTGGTTTTCTCTCTCCATTTGAGCAAACATATACAGTATACACATGTAATGTCCTGAAAGCTTCAAAGTACAAGTCAAACTTTTACTCATCATCCCCGTACACATTTTATGTGTTCTGTCGCTGCTGTTGTATCCACTGACTCAGCAGCCAGTGAGGAGCCCCCACCGGGAGGACATACTGCTGTATCCACTGACTCAGCAGCCAGTGAGGAGCCCCCACCGGGAGGACACACTGGTGTATCCACTGACTCAGCAGCCAGTGAGTGAGGAGCCCCCAACGGGAGGACATACTGCTGTATCCACTGACTCAGCAGCCAGTGAGTGAGGAGCCCCCACCGGGAGGACATACTGCTGTATCCACTGACTCAGCAGCCAGTGAGTGAGGAGCCCCCACCGGGAGGACATACTGCTGTATCCACTGACTCAGCAGCCAGTGAGTGAGGAGCCCCCAACGGGAGGACATACTGCTGTATCCACTGACTCAGCAGCCAGCCAGTGATTGTACCTGCCTGATGACTACAAGACTACAATACTACAACATGACGTAACCGCTCCAGACCGGTTCACACAGCACTTTTGGAAGCGAGGTTATCCAACGGGAGGACATACTGTTGTATCCACTGACTCAGCAGCCAGTGAGAAACCCCCCACGGGGAGGACGCAACCCCATTACCTTCGTAGTTCGTCCTACTCCCAACACTCCCAGCTGACAGCCCCCCAGTACATGCCGTGATGAGAAACATCACCATCCCGCCCCCCCTCCTCCGAACATGTGAGTGTGAATAATAAACACAAAACTTTAAGGTGATTAATCTTTTCTGGATCATGATCTGATGATGACAGTATCCATTATTCATGCATGTTGTAATATATACGAGATGTGAGAAGGTTGATATAATCATGATTATGCATTTTGTATTTGTCTTAATCAACATAAAATGTTGTTTAAAATGTATATGTAATAATAACGTACTGTGTATATATACATTTTGTAGTGTTTATGAACTTGAAGAAGTCAATACAAGTGCAAATTAAAACAACAACTGATTAACACGGGCTGAGTTTTAAGCTGAGTTTCAGTGAGTTATCATGCAGTGATTTCCATAACATGTATACTATTTCTTTTTTAAACAAACTTCCACTTCAGTCTCTCCAGTCCATAGCATTTAATACACCCAGACAATAATTGGCCACAAAGGAAATACAGTTTACATTATTATTATATATCCAATGCAATTATACAACTTCATTGTGACAATAAAATATAACACAGGGTCCCATTTGAACGGAATACTGGAAAGCTCACCTGAAAACAGTCACCTGGGTTAGGGTTAGGCTGGTTGGTATGGCTGGTATTCCTTTTTTTTTTATATATTTTTTATCCCACGATTTTGTAACCCATTTTTCACCCCTGTGTCAATCATCTAATGTGATCCTGGGGGGAGGAGGGCGAGTGTGTTTTAAGGCGAGGATTCCCGATACATTTGAAAAAAGAGAGCTATGCCTTATCTTACATCAAAACACTAACACTGTATTGACCTGTACTTTCTTTTGATCTGTACCCATTCTATTTATAAACTGTGAATACAAATTTCAATCAATCAAGAAACTTGGTTCCACGGCCAGTGCTACGCACCGGAAATAGCCAATCCGCAAGCCCACAATGCGACGCATTGTTGTGAGCTTGTAGCAGCCTTGCCGAGCCATGAGGCCAGGAGCCTATCTCCTGTTTCTTTAGCGTGAGGCAGCTTGATGTACAAGTACACCCCCTGGACATGGCGCTAGTATGTCGCAGGGACTTACCCCCAATCCATCCCTTGATGCTGAGTGTCAAGCAGGGAGGCACTGGGTCCCATTTTTCCCAGTCTTTGGTATGACTCGGGCCAGGGATTGAACCCCAACCTCCCAGTCTCAGGGGCGGAGACACTAACCACAAAGCCACTGAGATGTGAGCTTGTAGATCAGGGATGTCAAACTCAAATACACAGTGGGCCAAAATAAAGAAATTGGTAGAAGTCGAGGGCCGGACTGTGTTTCAACCAGGGGGGCAGTCAGCCAGATATTTCGTGAAGCCTCATTTGAAATCGGTAGTTCATATAATGGCCTGTTGTGGCGCTGGACTGGACCCAAAAAGCCCCATAGCTCCATAGAGGCCCATGTATTTTGGCCCAACTTCACCTAGACTGTATTACCTTAATAAACATGGTCATGAATACTTTCTTCTTCCAGTCACTAGTTTAAAGTCTCATTTCTAATGTCATAATATTCTTTTTGGAAAATTATGGTCCCATTAATTAAAAAAATGACCATAAAGAAAAAAAAACATCGCGTATGTTCTGAGGGGCGTGGCTACCGTTACAGTCTATGATCGGGATTCCCCTCCCACTCGAGTCAAAATAAAAACCAACGGAGAAGAAGGGGGGAAGTCCTGCCTCGTTGTCTGGGCAGCCAATGGCCAGCTGGTCCAAAACGGAGCCAGCCAATGGCCAGCTGGTACCAAACGGATCTAGAAAGATGGCGATTTACAGTGCAGGAATAACAGGCTTCATTTTACGTCCATGTTAGACCCGGCGAACGCTTTGTCCATATTTTTTACAGTCTATGGTTTCAACACACTGGCACCGCGGTCAGGAGGACGTCCCAGGCAAATAAGCAAGAAAGTAAATGCATTTAAAACTGAAAATGCATTATTATTAAGCTCAGTTTCCTGTTCTATGATCCTCACAAAGCAGGACTTGTAGTATCATGGTGGTCCGTGCAGTATACCAGAGGTCCAGTTCTAATACTAATTAAATATCATCCCGCGGGCCAAAGATAATTCATTCACGGGCCTGATTTGGCCCCCGGGCCTTGAGTTTGACATATATGTTGTAGATCGTGTATTTTATTGTAAGCTCATCGGCAGCATAGAGCACGACATACTGTATCTGTCAATGTGTGTCACAGTTATTACAGATATTGTGATTGTTAGGGATACACTCACCAATAGCAGCTCTGCAAGCTTACAACGGATCACTTTGTGGTGCTTTGTAAGCTTGTAGATCAGCTATTTCGGCAAATGTTACATTCATTATTTAAGTATATAAAGTGATTAAATGTGACAGTGATTTATTTGTGTATTTAGGTTAATTGTCATATCTAACCCATGTGCACCTTTTAGTTCATGAAGGACCTGGACAAAACAGGGAGTCCCGCACGCTCTTCACTTACAAAAAACTTTATTTTAAAATGTATTTAGAGTACAACGATGCTGTCACTCTGACCTTCATCAGCCAAGTACGCAAAGCCTAAAAAGCCAAACGGAAAGTTTTTATTTAATTTTGTACAGGTTCAGTGGCGGAAAACACAATTAAATCGTGAGAGAAAATGTATCGTCCATTCAAGTCACAATCTCACAATCATGACAATCACCTTACACGGAATAGCAGTGGCAGCCATTTTGTGGTTCTATACTCAAATTCACTCCAGTCAGTTTTCCCCATAGAGATTTCCAAATATATTAACATCAATCAAGCCTATAGAATCAATCTGGTGAATCATGTCCATTAAACATTCAATTCTGTGGAGAAAAAAAAAGAAATCCTGTATGGCTTGATTCTATATACGCGTATCAATAATTAAAATAAATATTTGTGGGAAATCTCCATAGGGGGGAAAAAAAGTAATGGAGTGAACTTGAGTGGAACCACAAAATGGCGGCCACTGCTGTGCCCTATAGGCTAGCTGTCTATCGTGTCCTCTTTCTCACGTGCATTTCTCTTTATTGACCAGGTCGATGCAGGTGTCGTCGTTGCAGATGTCTGATAGATCTCGAGGCAGATGCGATGGCGGCTGCATGGACAACGCTCCACCTGCTCCTGACCCTCCATGGCGGTTATTCACGCTGGCCGACGTCCACTCAGGACTGGACGCCAGAAGCTGCTGCGAGGTGTTGACCGCCATGTTGGGGTGTTGTTGTTGTTGTTGAACCCTGAAAGTATAGGCAAATGTATCGTGAATCCATTAACATCGATTCAAACTGGTGACAATTTAACCCATTTTGAACTGAGAAAATGACAGTTTTCTGACAAAGCTATGTTTCTATGTCAGTCGTTCTTCGATGAGCTTTTTTCAATAGCTAAAGCATAACATAATGCTAACACCAAAAGGGCTTCACGCCCAGAATGGGTTAAATCATGATTCAATCGATGCAAACAGCATAGGGCGCGTAAAAACAGGGAAGAAAATACAGGATCTTTGTAAGAGAATTGATTAAAAATATATAGTTTTCAGTCATTTGTTATTACTGTCTTGAAAAGTGGATAAAATAGAAAGAGTATGAAAAAACTAAAACTACTAAACTAAAACTAAGCGTTGTTACAAAAATAACTAAAGAAAAACTAGCAAACTAACTACATTCAAGTCAAAAAAGTCAAAACGAACTAAAAACTAAACTAACAACGAAAAATCTCCAAACCTCGCCGCGAAGTCCTTCTTCTTCCGGTTGGCTCTCCTGCGTCCGCACAGCAGGTAGACCACCTCCAGCACGTTGAGGAGCACCGACGCGCCCGACACCACCAGCATGAAGACGACGAAGACGCTCTTCTCCGTGGGACGGGACACGAAGCACTCGACGCCGCTCAGCTCCGGGCAGGGCTCCCGCCGGCAGTGGACGACGGAGGCCATGAAGACGGACGAGGAGAAGGGGTCTCCGCCGCGGCCGTAGAGGTAGACCTGGCCCACGGAGAAGCCCACCTCCAGCAGGACCTTGACGAGCAGCTGGAGCAGGTAGCTGCGCAGGAGAGCGCCTTTGATCTTCACCTTGCCCCGCTCGTCCGTGTACCTGGGCCGCTTCAGGACCACTCCTCCGTCCGTCTGGCTGCTGATGATACATAATAGCAATAAACTTTATTTGTATAATAATAGCACCTTGACCCGCTCAAAGTGCAAAGGGGCAATGAAGAAGAAAAGAAAAGCAAAAAAGCATGAATCAACAAACGTCCTCCTTTTGCAGACTTGCCTCCCGTGATTGTGGAGAAGAGGAATCAATACAGCATGGTGTGAATTGTGGACAAACTTTTGGTGTCTGATAGGCTAAATGTCCTCAAATAGTGGTCCGGTACGGTTGGGACAGTTACTATCTAGACAGGCAGTCTAGCCCAGACAGACCTACGCTGCTGCTGCTGCTGCAGCCGCTCCCTCAGCCTCTTCTCCCGGTGCACCACGTGCACGGCGTGCCCGAGGTAGACGAGCGTGGGCGTGGACACGAAGACGACCTGCAGTGTCCAGTAGCGCACGTGGGACACGGGGAACATCCAGTCGTAGCAGGCCAGGTCGCAGCCCGGCTCGGCCGTGTTGCACGAGAACTCCGCGTGCTCGTCGCCCCACACGCCGTCGGCGGCCGCGCCCAGCACCAGGATGCGGAACAGGAACAGCACGCTCATCCACACCTTGCCCACCACCGTGGAGTGGGACTGGACCTTGATGCGTCGAATACGTGAGAGAAAAATTGTCGTCATGAGTCATAAGGAAGCTGAGAACCTAAGCTATATAAGAACCTGGGAGGAGACCCGGGGGGCAGACCAAGGACCAGATCGAGGGATTTACGCCTCGGAACGCCTCGGGAATCCCCCAGGAGGAAGTTACTAATGTTGCTCTGGAGAGGGAAGTCTGGAGCTCTCTGGCCAAATTCCAATACTCAAAATCTCAGCCACTCACTAACTCACACACACTCGGTCACTCCAGCATAGCGGTGTGTTGCGGTGAAATTGGTGACCTGTTGAAATATGTGACAATCCTGTAGACATCACATGACGTCATTGTCCGAGCATAAATCGTTGTTTATCAGCAATAGTTCAATACAGGACACGTGTGTATTTAAAGACCTCCATGTAAGTTATGTGAAGTCCACAAGATGGTCACATATTTCGGCAGGTCACCAATTTCACTGCCATGCTGGAGTGAGCGTGTGTGAGTGAGCGAGATTTTGCGGGGTATTGGAATTTGGCTTCTGGTGGAGCTGTTGCCCCTGCGACCCGACTACCGGTAAGTGGTTGAAGATGGATGGATGATGGATGGATGGAGAACCTAGAATCTGTCTAACAGTAGAACATCTGTACAGTGAAGCTATGAGTATATAGAGTGCTATGTCTACCTAAAATCTAAATTACATAAGTTTAGCCTTTGCATATTATGCCTGCGAGGTCGTCGAGGCTATAGGGCAAGTATAGGTGCACGCAAGCTAAGATGGAGTCTGAAGAGGTGGGTTTTCAGACTACGGCGGAAGATTGGGATCACTCCCAATCCTCTGCCATCTGCAGTGCTGATTGCAATTGGATGTTCATTCCATATACCTTGTCCAGGAGTGCGGAGAGATACGACCAGTCACCCATGATGGTGGTTGTCTGTCTGTCTGTTGGGAAAGAAGGTGGCTTTAGTCAAGTGTAACTTCTGGGTATCATTGCTGTCTGTGTTTTTTCATTAAATTAAAAGCATCAAAAAGTGCTAGTCCAGAACAACTGACAATAAAGTGCAGCATTGAAACAAACCAAGTGAAAACATCCCAGAACAAGGGAATTAATATATATTTTTTTTTAAGAAGCACTTGGGTGGTGCGGTGGTAAAGATTATTCTGGTAAACAAGGACCCCGAACATGTATGCCCAGTGAACCCCCATCTGAAAAGCCGCCCCACACAAGTTTTGTTTTGTTAAAATATTCAAAAAAATGTCAAGATGTTTTGAAAATAGCAGATATACAAGCTCACACCGAGTTTATGCTATACACATTTGCTATTGGACCCCCCCACCCCCTGGACCCCCTGAAGGGCACCAATTAAATAATAATAATAATAACATACGTGTAGATTAAAAGGGGAAAAAATATTTAAGTTTTAAGTGACTGCTGGTAATCATTTCCAGTGCTGTAACAGCGCAATATAATCAAGTTCACAATGACAAAGTCAAAATCTGAAGAAATGGCATAAACAAATAATGATGTAAAATAGAGTTACAAAGAAAACGTGCTACAAATGAACTATAGGATATTAGCTAAAGACCAAACCTAAACAATACATCATATCTAAATAGCATGCTTGGCGTTGGAGTGCAGCAAACATGTTATATAAACTCTAAGGTCATTCGACATTACAAACATTACTACATACGTATAAACTCTAAGGTCATTCAACATTATATGGACAATCTTGTCTTTATAAATATAAATGCAGACGGCACTCACCGGCAGGGATTTGGAATCAGAACATGGTCGTCAGTATAGAGCTCGGCCACGGAAGAGGAACGGTGCTGTTTTCGAGGAACTGGAACTCTCCAGAGAGACAAAGGAACCAAAACCGACATCCTTATATCATATCGTCTCTGTCGTGGGGGAAACCTCATATGTCCAGAAAACTGTTAGCTTTCACCTTTTGAAAAAGTGGCCGTGGCCGGACCCTGTCTCTGGAACTCCCTGCCGTTTCACGTTCGCTCAGCTCGGTCATTGGCAACTTTTAAATCCTTGCTAAAGACTCATTTATTTTCAATCGCGTGTCCTAATTAAGTTTACCGTGGCCTTTATAGCCTACCTATGCACTATGTTCCCAATATGCACTTATGGAATTGCCTTTTGTTTTTGATAATATTGTTCTGTTCTGACATTTTTATTATTTGCTTTCATTTATCTTCATATCCTCTTCTTTTGCCTCGATGTATGTTTTTATGCTATGTGATGTGAAGCACTTTGGTTCGACCTCGGTCGTTGGAAAATGTGCTATACGAATAAAGTTTGATTTGATCAATTAGTGGCGTTAATTTACGAGAAAAACATTAGAATATGGAGATAAGAGGTTTCTGCTTGGGGACGTGGGGTTTTGGGTTTGGTCTTTGCTCTGCTTGAGTCACACTCTTACTGTCACTCCCTCTGTTTTCTCACGCGTTGATTTCTCATCTTGACTGATACAAAGTGCAAATGGTCAGCAATTTTCATGGAACTCCAGCTGCACGTAACGGAAATTGACTTGTTTTCAGCTCATACAGTCAAAACACGTCGGGTCATTTTCAAAGCAACACACTGAACGCAATGAGGAGAAATGTGCATACATGTATATGGCATGGGTCATATAGTCGGTTTGCCAAACTGAACTAATTCATGAATTGCATATGCACATGTTACAGTCCACACTCCACGCTCCTCTGCCCTTGGACTTTGCATGTGTTTATTTAATAGGTTTTGGACTTGTATTCTTGTTCTGTTACATTGTTGTATTCTGGTAGTTTGTTGTTTTTATTTTGTATTAATGCACCGTGCTTTCCTGTCTGCCCTTGTTTGTTGTTACCTGCCTTGTCTCACCTCCCTTCGTTATTGTAACGGCTCAGTCACCTGTGTTCCGTTTGCCTGTTGTTAACCTATCCAAGTGACGTCTTATTGGGTATGGCCCAAGACGGAAATAACAAGACACACGACCTCGGGTTTACTTCCCGCATCATGCGTGACATGGGCACACGCCATTTTAGGAGACGGGGAGCAGGTTGGAGTCTATATTCACTCCAACGTGAACACAGCTTCTGGACCATTCTTTAGCCCCACATTGGTCACTGAACTAAATATTGGACCCGATCGTCGCAAAGGCACATGATATTTCCAAGATGTTCAAAGTAAGAATGTCGAGAAAATCTACTTTGTTATCGAAGGTTTCTCTAGCCCAGCAATATACCCTCGCAAGATTTGGGAAGATATCTTAAGTGTCAGTCGGACGGACGACACGAGGGCTCCATAAGATGTTTTAAAAGCGGATAAACTGAAGTTATATATACCGGGATCGACTATCTTCGACTTCGACTATCTAAATTAACAGTTTTTGGTTCGGCAAGCTTGGTTCCTGGGGAAACAAATGTAATAGTAAAATGAAGGGAAAAAAGGAGGAAACTAGGCCAACAAAAATAGGGAAATAGCTTAAGCAACATAAGTGCTTTTCGCGCTCGCTGTTGTTCAGAGGCCCCTCGACGCGGAGGTGTAGGTCGAATAAAATGCAGAACGAACAGACACAGGCAGAGAAGTGAATATTCTAAGAGGTTTTATTCTCAAAACCCACACGGGGGGAAATGACAAGGAACTTCACAACTGTACTAAGAAGCCACAGTTCTACGTGCTGCAGTACAGCAACACACAGCCCTACAGTATACGTGCTCAATGTCTGACATGCCAGCCTACTTGACCTTAACCCATTTTGGACTGAGGTCGATTAAGAAAAAGGCTTCTAAATCCTAACATTTTTCTGAAAAACCCATGTTTCTATGTCAGTGGTGCTCAGTGGTGCTCAGTGGACCCCCAGAATTATCTCTATTGGACCCCCATCTCAAAATATGTAGTTCCAGGGACCCCCCAGAAGCCAATATTTTAGTTAAAAATGTTCGCTCGGAAAATATATATTCAAAGATTTGCACCACCTTTTAACGATTTTTCAAAAATAGCAGACCTACAAGCTCGTATAGCGCACCACTCGGTGGCGCGCTATACGAGCTTGTAGAGTAAGAGTTAAGTTAAATAACAGATCTGCAAGCTCACGAGCACAGCACGTGAGTACATGTATAGTTGCTTTACACCACTGTGAGTAAAGTATAGGCGGATTGAACCAGATCTGGGGTGGGGGTGGGTGTGGGGGTGGGGAGGTGATCCAGCAAACTTGAGCAACGACATAAGAGAGTGAAAGAGGGAAGTGTAGCGGGACAAAGAGAAGTTTAACAACACCACGCAAGATCTGCTGGAAGGAGTCAGCTTCCATCTCCGAGGTACGTACGGACATTTACTTATATATAGCCTTCCTTCTGTATATACAGTACTGGAAAAGAAAGAAAAGCAGGTCCGGAAACTGATTTGAACTGACTTGATTGAGGCAGTGGCTGCTTAGTTTACAGAATAACTTAACTCAAAGTGGAAAAAGCGGCACTCCAAAATGTTCGACTTTGTTGGTTTATGAGATACTGTACATGCAATACTGTTGAATAGCCTAGTGTAATACAGCTTGTAAATCAGTGGTTTTCAATTATGTATTTGAGCATTTGAGCCACCATTGGACCACCATTTGGTGAGCTTTATTTGTTGTCTGTTCCCTATAATGGAAACGGATATTCTCTCAGGTTTTTGTCTTGATATACTGATGAGGAATACATTTTTGCATATTTAAGTACCATTATGATATAAGCTTCTGCAGTTGGTAGATAAAAACAATATATAAATCAGTATAGCCTATGATGACAGCAGGGCATAAATAGGAATATGATTATGAACGAATAAGGAATATAAATATGAAAGAGCATAAATGATGATTAGCTATTACACGGCTGTTTAAAGAAAAATCATGTACAGTTTTTGGTGGTCCAGAGATGTTTTGGCCTGGTTTAAAGGACCACTTCACCACTTTTCAACCTATCTTCATATAATAGGTCCTCACTAACAATCATGAAAAAATGGAGCAATTTTTTTCTACTCGGTCTGTGTCTCATAGGAGGGCTGTGGGCAGTTCAGAGACCGTCTTCCAGTGACATCATCGATGGGGAATACAAGCTAATAAAAACTGCAGGCTTTCTAGTCCTGCAAAGATTTTTTTTTTCTCATGAGTATTAGTGAGGACCTATTATATGAAGATAGGTTGAAAAGTGTTGAAGTGGTCCTTTAACCAATGCACTCCCTTTTGAAATCGGTGGTTAAACCAGGCTAGTCCAGACTTAGACTGCGTGGAACAGTCCCTCATTTCCAAGACTTTTCCCTCTCCCAAATTGTGACTGGCAGGCATCAGTGTTCAAATGCCTAATGCTATAATGGTAATAGCAGTGTTGGGCAGTAGCTAGCTACAAGTAGTGAAGCTACATAGCTTAACTACATTTATCAGTAGCTTGATGGTAGCTTCACTCCTTTTGAACCAAGTAGCGTTTTTTGTAGTGTAGCTATTTTTAGACCCAAGTAGTGACGTAGCTTTCAACAAAAGCTACACGTTACAAATTGACTATTAAATAAAGTTTTGTGGGGGAAAAAATCCATGATTGGTTGGTTTAGATAAGAGTCTGACAGTTATGTTGTTAAGCAGCAAGAGGATCCCACGCAGCAGCTGTCCTTTGGCTTTTATCTCTAGCACAACACAGTGAATTACTCACCTAATGCTGCCTGCAGGTTCCATGTTTAATTCCAGTGTGTGTAACCTACATTATTGTCTAAGTGAAAGTTTTCATATTGTAAATTTGATCGCTAACGTGGTTTAGCGACTATAGTACTTTGACAGCTCATTCATCGTAGCTTGTTTACAAGTCAAACAGACTTCTTGTGCAGAAACTGCCCCATCAAAATAAGAGCCACTTGTATTGATTAGTCAACACTAGTTTTATTTCTAAGTCTACCTACAGGACATTAACATCTCATTTAAGTGCCTGTCAGCATTCTCTCAATCTGAGTATCCCATCCTCAAATATTCGGTAAAACAGTGCCTCCCCGAGGCACTGTTTTACCTAGTGACCTGGGTCAGCTAGTCTCAGCTGGTGCGCAAATGGCTAGGCTGTGGCAATAATAATAATTTAAAAAAAAGAACAAAAAATAACTAAAATTGTTCATTTTTTGGAACCATGAACTTTAGTTCAAAATGTTGAATTATGAACTGAATTAGTTCCTTTTAAAAAAATTAACTGTGAACTGAACTATAGTTAATAAAAAAAAGAACTTTCCCAACACTGAACACATGAATCAGCTGGCTCCTGACACCGCAAGGTACATTAATACAAGTAAATGTGAAAAAGTTGACACCAAAAGCCAGACAGAGGGCTTGTTTCCAGTTTGTTTTTTAATAAACAATCAAACTCAGCATTTTTGCCTGCCTATTAGGCTATTTGTTCGGTGGAAACTTGATCATGAAGTTGATAAAAAATATTTAAAAAAAAGTAGTGTCCATGTAGCTAGCTACTTTTGCCATGTAGCTTATAGTGTAGCTTGCTACAATTATCTGGGGATAGCTTCGTTGTAGTTGAGCTATATTTAATAGAGAGTAACTGGTAGTGTAGCTTACTACATTTTCCAAGTAGCTTGCCCATCACTGGGTAATAGTTAGTCCGCTAATAGTTGGCTTTCTGTTGTAAAGCTCTCTCATTGTCATGTTTCCTGTGTTTTTAAGCGTTTTTAAGCGTGTTAAAATGACATGAGCACTAGGCTATACTCTATTGGCTACAGTGCCAAGTCGGCCATACCACCCATGACAAAAATAGCAGATCTACAAACTCACACATGGTGCTGTGCAACACGTTGTGAGCTTGTAGATTGGCTATTTTCACTTCTTAATGGTTAAACTTGTGGAATTCATGGAATGTCTTTACATTTATTTATATGTTATTATTAAAAAATATATATGTTATTATTATTATTATTATTTTTTTTAAACAAATTATTATTATTATTTCAAAATATTAATAAAAATACGACCCACAAAAATGGCTCTGCGCCCCACAGATGGTGTGCCGTGGAACCCTAGGGTGCTGTGACGCCAGTCCAGGGGTGTCTCACGTTACAATACCTTTGCAGATAATATTTTGAATACCACTTCAGTTTAACCACTTAGACCCTTTAGACTTATAGTAAAACACACCTGAGTTGCACTGACAAGTTATTTTACCATCACTGACTCTCTTCACCAACAATAGCAGATCTACAAGCTCACAACGTGCCACAAGCTCACCAGAAGTTGGTTAAATGTCAAGTATAAAGTTATTTTCAGTCTGTCCCTATAATGGAAACAGATATTCTCTCAGGTTTTTGTCTTGATATACTGTATGTATAGGAGGAATGATTTGCATATTTAAGTACCATAAAATATACGGTAAGCTTCTATAAAAAATGAAATCCAGCGCAGTGATATTCATTACGTCATGGAAGGCAGGAAGCTATACTTCTTATTATCTCTCCCCGGAACCCCCCCATTCATTCATATAGCTGACACACACATTCATATAGCTGACACACAGATCTACAAGCTCGTAGCGCGCCACCGAGTGGCGCGCTACGAGCTTGTAGGTCTGCTATATATTTTTTAAATCGAAGAGCGACTGACATAGAAACATAGCTTTTTCGGAAAGCTGTCAGGATGTAGAAGACATTTTTTAGAATCTGATCTCAGGTCAAAATGGGTTAATGTTCCTTTCTCTCCTTCTCCTCAGCCACAGCGTATTGGATCGGTCCCCGTCCTGCCATCAGTGTCGGTGTCATGGGGGACTGGTCGTTAATGTCCTTTCTCTCCTTCTCTTCAGCCACAGCGTATTGGATCGGTCCCGTCCTGCCATCAGCGTCATGGGGGACTGGTCGTTCATGTCCTTTCTCTCCTTCTCCTCAGCCACAGCGTATTGGATCGGTCCCGTCCTGCCATCAGCGTCATGGGGGACTGGTCGTTAATGTCCTTTCTCTCCTTCTCCTCAGCCACAGCGTATTGGATCGGTCCCGTCCTGCCATCAGCGTCATGGGGGACTGGTCGTTAATGTCCTTTCTCTCCTTCTCCTCAGCCACAGCGTATTGGATCGGTCCCGTCCTGCCATCAGTGTCGGCGTCATGGGGGACTGGTCGTTAATGTCCTTCCTCTCCTTCTCCTCAGCCACAGCGTATTGGATCGGTCCCGTCCTGCCATCAGCGTCATGGGGGACTGGTCGTTAATGTCCTTTCTCTCCTTCTCTTCAGCCACAGCGTATTGGATCGGTCCCGTCCTGCCATCAGCGTCATGGGGGACTGGTCGTTAATGTCCTTTCTCTCCTTCTCCTCAGCCACTTCGTATTGGATCGGTCCCGTCCTGCCATCAGCGTCATGGGGGACTGGTCGTTAATGTCCTTTCTCTCCTTCTCCTCAGCCACTTCGTATTGGATCGGTCCCGTCCTGCCATCAGCGTCATGGGGGACTGGTCGTTAATGTCCTTTCTCTCCTTCTCCTCAGCCACTTCGTATTGGATCGGTCCCGTCCTGCCATCAGCGTCATGGGGGACTGGTCGTTCCTGGCGTCCCTGCTGGACAAGGTCCAGTCTCACTCCACGGTGGTGGGCAAGGTGTGGATGAGCGTCCTGTTCCTCTTCCGCCTCTTCGCCCTGGCCGCGGGCCTCGACAAGATCTGGGGCGACGAGCAGGGCAACATGGACTGCAACACCCGCTCGCTGGGCTGCCGGCACGCCGTCTACGACCGCTCCTTCCCCATGTCACACCCCAGGTAACAGTTCAGACCTCTCCCCATGTCACACCCCAGGTAACAGTTCAGACCTCTCCCCATGTCACACCCCAGGTAACAGTTCAGACCTCTCCCCATGTCACACCCCAGGTAACAGTTCAGACCTCTCCCCATGTCACACCCCAGGTAACAGTTCTTTCCTGACCTCTCCCCATGTCACACCCCAGGTAACAGTTCTTTCCTGACCTCTCCCCATGTCACACCCCAGGTAACAGTTCTTTCCTGACCTCTCCCCATGTCGCACACCCCAGGTAACAGTTCTGACCTCTCCCCAGGTTCTGACCTCTCCTCTTTCCCCCATGGCTCACCCTTAGAGTATATATATGAATAGAGATGGCACCCCAGTTCTCCTCCCATCCACTTGCATTAAGTTGCTCTAAAGCGCATGAGGTCGATTTCACTACCCTCTTTCCGGGTAGGAACAGAGTGCATTCTGGGATTGGCCAACGCGTTCATGTGTTTGGGCCCCACGCTGCAATACCAAATTCGGCCACTATGTACCATTTCGCCTCAGGGTTTCCTCTGGGTGCCGTCTCTCTATTCATATATACTCTAAGGTCTCACCCCCCAGGTGATAGTTCTGACCTCTCCTGACCTCTGACTTCTGACCCCATAGTTCTGACCTCTCCCCTGTAGGTTCTGGGTGCTCCAGATCCTCTTCGTCTCGCTGCCCACCCTCGTCTACCTCGGCCACGTGCTGCTGGTCATCCGCCGGGAGAACAAGCTGCGACGCAAGCTGGAGCAAAAGGTTGTTGTTATCCCATTCTGACCTGAGATCAGATTCATACGAGGTTTCCACTGGACACACACTGGGTCTGATTAACCCATTCTGACCTGAGATCAGATTCTAAAAATGTCAGTCGTTCTTCGATTTTTCAAAAATAGCAGACCTACAAGCTCGTAGGAGCTTGTAGATCTGCTATTTTTCAATAGCTAAAGCATAACATGATGCTAACACCAAAATGGGTTCCCGTTCAGAATGGGTTAATGGTACGCCTGTGTTGCTGCAGGAACGAGCCGACAGGCGAGTTCTGTAGCCAGCACAGGAGTCAGTTTTTAATTCATGATTTATTTTTATATAATTTATGTTAATTGTAAAGAAAATGTAGGAAACAAAAAAAAAAGAGCATTTGTGCCTGTCGTAGACATGCATAGAGCAAGTTCAGCCAGGGAACCTCAGTACAGGTGCTGCCGGCCGTTAATTATTGGGCCGCCTCAGCATCACGCTCTCATTCACATGGTTCACTCAGCCAATCACACACTCACTCCATCTTCATACCGGCTACTTTAACCCATTCTCAACGGGAACCCATTTTGGTCTTAGCATCATGTAATTCTTTAGATATTGAAAAATAGCAGATCTACAAGCTCATAGCGCGCCACCGAGTGGGCGCGCTACGAGCTTGTAGGTCTGCTATTTTTGAAAAATCGAAGAACTACTGACATTTTTATAATCTGATCTCAGGTCAGAATGGGTTCATCAGACCAGTGTGTGTGTCCAGTGGAAACCTCGTATGAATCTGATCTCAGGTCAGAATGGGTTTTAACCGGAGGTTTGCGTTCCCCCTCCTGCTTCCTTCCTTTGCTTGCTGCTGCTGTATCAGCGCGCTGCCGTATACAAACCTGCTGCTCACCCTCCTCCACCCAAGCTATACCACCGGTCGTTTTACGATATACTGTTTAGGTACGGGGGGGATTGGGAGTCCCTATGGTCGGGGACTGATGTGCTTGATCTGAGTACCTATAAAAAGCAGATCCAACACATCGCCAAACCATAATAAATATATCGCTCATCTTATATTCAATAACTATATCCATTCTTGTCCTGACTGAAATATGTACTAAAATGTGTCCACGTCCAAAAAACAAAAAAAAGTTCGAAAAATGTTGTATAATATTTTCATGTGTGAAAATTAATAAAAAAAACTTTGATCAAAAAAAAAAAAAAAAAGTGTCCACGTCCGCGACCCAAGACGAATAGGCCGATAATAGACGATAAAGAGCGTCTTGATAAAAAGAAATAGCCCTATAAGTGTATTACATTTGCATATATGGTTTTCAGGTCCGGAGGGACGGAGTGGCCCAAAAGGCGCCCAGGTCGGTGATGGACGAGCGCGGTCGCGTGGAGATCCGCGGAGCGCTGCTGGTCAGCTACACGCTGCAGCTGCTCTTCAAGATCCTGCTGGAGGTGTTTTAGAATGACAAACTCATGTCTCTGTGTCACTGCTTCCACTGTCGTTTTTGGCAGCAAATTTTGATTTTAGTTTTAGTCATAGTCTTTTGAATAGTTTTCATTTCGTTTTAGTCACATTTTAGTCACCTGGAATGTATTAGTGTTAGTCTAGTTTTAGTCGACTAAATGTCATAAGATTTTAGTCGACTAAATCTACAGGTGATTTAGTCGACTAAAATGTATTTTTGCGGGCCTTGTTGCCGTCATAATGACTTATTTTACACTTATTTTACACTTGCTGAAAATAGCCGATCTACAAGCTAACAACGCGTCGCAGCGCGACGCGTTGTGAGCTTTTCTTCAGTGGAAAAGGTAGTCGACGAACATTTTTCGTCTTAGTTTTAGTCGACGAAAACAACACTGACTGGTTCCCAAACCTTCTCATGTCAAAGACCCCCAAATTGACACTAATAATCAGCCTGCGGACCCCCCATTTGAAAAGATATGCCAACGAGAATATTATTTTACGGCCTCTATAGCAGTGATTCTCAACCCGTTTAATTTCAAGGACCCCCAGTTTGACATGCATATTAGTCCACATTTAATGGCATTTCTATCTCTGAGACCCCGATTTAATTTGTAAAACTGCACTGTTCATTTAACTCTCTGAGTTATGCATTTTGGTTCCTAACTATCTCTGGAACTCCCTCAAGTCATTCCAACAACTGTTCCAAAGTCTACTTCTACTATACACTGTTCTCTGTTGGGCTGATCCAGCAATGCCATTGATGTCCATGAGTGTAACAAGCCTGCATGTCTTATAGTACGGACACTCAGAAATACTGTACTGTCACTTAGTGTATAGCATGCTGTTCTATAGAAGAGCATCTTGGGGTATAAAGGGGTGTTAAAGATGAGGTCAAAACTTCATCTTTGGAAGATATATATATTTTTTCCATTACAGGTGGCGTTCATCGTGGGCCAGTACTACCTCTACGGGTTCATCCTCATGCCCGCCAGGATCAACTACGAGGGCTACCCGTGCCGCGCGCCGGTCAACTGCTTCATCCCGCGGCCCACGGAGAAGAGCGTGTTCATCGTGTTCATGCTGGCCGTGTCGGCCTTCTCGGCGCTCCTCAACGTGGCCGAGCTGTTGTACCTGACGGCGTCCAAGATCCGCCAGGCGGAGAAGAAGAGGAGGAGGAGGAGGAGCTACGGTGGCGCATTGCCGCCGCCACTGTCCGCCACGGAGATGCAGTCGTTGAGTAAAGCCACGTTCTGTTGAGGGACTTGAAAACCTGACCTGAGATCAGATTCACACGAGGTTTCCACTGGACACACACTGGTCTGATTAACCCGTTCTGACCTGAGATCAGATTCTAAAAATGTCCGTCGTTCTTCGATTTTTCAAAAATAGCAGACCTACAAGCTCGTAGCGCAGTGGCGCGCTATGAGCTTGTAGATCTGCTATTTTTCAATAGCTAAAGCACGACATGATGCTAACACCAAAATGGGTTCCCGTTCAGAATGGGTTATAGCAGATTGACTATTTTGTCTCTGTCTCAGGTCATAGTTGACAATTTGGCCAATGTTTGACAATTTGTATACAGTTTGTTGATTATTTTGACGTAGTAATGTCCTTCTTTTATATTCTAGAGGTATTAAAAAGGTCTTAAAGTCATTACATTGTGAAAAATACTATGCGGTTATACTGTAGTGTATGTTGTTTGTTTACTGTTGAGTGAGGAAAACAATTTTGCACATTAAGCTATAATCATCTGGGGACCACCCTGACGGTCCTGAGCCACAGTTTGGGAACCACTGCTGTATTAGTCTTGTAATTTTGGTTTGTTGACCCCCCCCCCCCCCCGGTCGGCCTCTTATTTTCTAGTATTGATCCCGTGCTTCCTGCTTGTTCTCGTTGCTATAACCAGTGATTTGTCTTGTTTTCCACCTGCTATACTCTCCTAGCCAATCGCCTGTCCTGTCAGTCCCCTCAGCCAATCACCTGTCTCCTGTTAATCCTCCAGCATATCCATGTGTTGATTGTCTCGTTGAGTTCATCTGTGAATAGTTTGTCCATGTCTATTTGTACTCCCCTGTATGTTCAGTTCGTTGTTTCCTAGTTAGTTGTTTGGTCAGAAGGCTTCCTGCGTTCCCTCAGACTATTGCCTAAGTCTTGTTACCCACTCTCTTTATACCCAGGGGTGGAAAAGTACTCACGGTAAAAGTATCAATACGGCAATGTAGAAATATTATGTTACAAGTAAAAGTCCGGAATAAAAAAAATGACTTGGGTAAAAGTACAATAGTATTGGTATGGAAAATGTACTTAAATTACCAAAAGTAAAACTAAGTAGGCCAACTCCTTATATGCACAATGTCATAACTAACTAAGAAATCGGACTACTTTACCATTTCATCATACAAAATGAATACAAAAATAAAATGATCACCTCCGTCTGAAGAGCTCTGGGTTTCTTTCACCCGTGGCTCCCGCCATGCATGGTGGGACGGGTTACAACAAGTAATCCGTGCTGCGGGTTAAAAATAATCACATGGCTTCCTGTGAGGTTATAGGGTTAAGTTATAGGGTTTGGGGGTATAGTGTAGTAATCGTCTGACTAACGGGAGGTCGGACAAATTAGACCACGGGTGAGTTTTAACCAGCAGCACAGGGTCCAGACTTTATAGTTTCGACATACTATTGGTCGGATGACGACAACCTACCTCAAACCCTAACCTAACCCATAACCGCAAGCACTGAGCAGCGCATGTTCGCCAACCTTAACACATGTTCGCCAACCTTAACGCATGTTCGCCCAAACCTTAATCCGATGGTTTTTTCCGCATGTCAGGCCTGTGGTATGTCGGATAAGCGTGTCGGTCCTGTGGTATGTCGGATAAGCGTGTCGGTCCTGTGGTATGTCGGATAAGCGTGTCGGTCCTGTGGTATGTCGGATAAGCGTGTCGGTCCTGTGGTATGTCGGATAAGCGTGTCGGTCCTGTGGTATGTCGGATAAGCGTGTCGGTCCTGTGGTATGTCGGATAAGCGTGCGGATCCGTCTCGCTGTGTCCTTTTAGTCCTATATATGGAGTTCTGTGTCAGGCATGCCCAAATATGGAGTGTTGTGATCATGTGATGTCAGAACAGGCCGGCTCCATATATGGACCCTTGTTGGGCAGGGAGGCTGTCCAGAGCCTGGGCAGAGGCGCTTCTGGACAACCGTGGGTCCGACCGACTCGATACCGGGCACTGCACTTTTCACGTGTGGCGCACCCCGGGAAAAATGCATTGGGATTAATTTCCTGGGCCACTCGTTGTTCTGAAAGGGGGAGGGACTGCGACGCTCTATACACTTCTCCCCTGCAGGCACAACATATTTTCAGATGGGGGGTTCCGCAGCCAAATGAATTCCTATCATATCACATATCGAATTCACATCGTATCACATAATATCATCCTTGGGCAGGCACACAAAGGTTCAAGAAGCACCGATTTAGAAGGCATCCGTATAGCACGGGGCCTCGGTCGGGTCTTATTGGGTTAACAGACTAGAATGCTGCCATGCTCAGTATACTTGGCTCGGAGCCGTGTTGGTTCTGCGTTGGGCGGGTTTGATGAAACGATTCACGCCGTCTCGCCAATAAAGCACTAAACCAAAGGCGTGAAGTGTAGAGTGTAAAGCACGGGGCTGGCTGTCTGACTCAATGTGATTATCACACAGTGACTCATGCTGTTGAAATGTCAAGGGACCAAGTCAGTCTGATTTCCACTCAACCACCTCATTAGGCTACAGTGCAGTGCAGTAGCCTAGACAGTACAGGCAGTAGAGTACAGTACAGTACAGTACAGTACAGTGCAGTGCAGTAGCCTAGACAGTACAGGCAGTAGAGTACAGTACAGTACAGTACAGTGCAGTGCAGTAGCCTAGACAATACAGGCAGTAGAGTGCAGTACAGTACAGTACAGTGCAGTGCAGTAGCCTAGACAGTACAGGCAGTAGAGTGCAGTACAGTACAGTACAGTGCAGTGCAGTAGCCTAGACAGTACAGGTAGTAGAGTGCAGTACAGTACAGTACAGTACAGTGCCGTGCAGTAGCCTAGACAGTACAGGCAGTAGAGTGCAGTACAGTACAGTACAGTGCAGTGCAGTAGCCTAGACAGTACAGGCAGTAGAGTGCAGTACAGTACAGTACAGTGCAGTGCAGTAGCCTAGACAGTACAGGCAGTAGAGTACAGTACAGTACAGTGCCGTGCAGTAGCCTAGACAGTACAGGCAGTAGAGTGCAGTACAGTACAGTACAGTGCAGTGCAGTAGCCTAGACAGTACAGGCAGTAGAGTGCAGTACAGTACAGTACAGTGCAGTGCAGTAGCCTAGACAGTACAGGCAGTAGAGTGCAGTACAGTACAGTACAGTGCCGTGCAGTAGCCTAGACAGTACAGGCAGTAGAGTGCAGTACAGTACAGTACAGTGCAGTGCAGTAGCCTAGACAGTACAGGCAGTAGAGTGCAGTACAGTACAGTACAGTGAAGTGCAGTAGCCTAGACAGTACAGGCAGTAGAGTACAGTACAGTACAGTACAGTGCAGTAGCCTAGACAGTACAGTACAGTACAGTACAGTACAGTACAGTACAGTACAGTACAGTACAGTACAGTACAGTACAGTACAGTACAGTACAGTGCAGTAGCCTACAGTACAGTACAGGCAGTAGAGTGCAGTACAGTACAGTACAGTACAGTGCAGTACAGGCAGTACAGTACAATACAGTGCAGTACAGGCAGTAGAGTACAGTACAGTACAGTGCAGTAGCCTACAGTACAGTACAGGCAGTAGAGTACAGTACAGTACAGTACAGTACAGTGCAGTAGCCTACAGTACAGTACAGTACAGTGCAGTAGCCTACAGTACAGTACAGTACAGTACAGTACAGTACAGTACAGTACAGTACAGTACAGTACAGTACAGTACAGTACAGTACAGTACAGTACAGTACAGTACAGTACAGTACAGTACAGTACAGTGCAGTAGCCTACAGTACAGTACAGGCAGTAGAGTGCAGTACAGTGCAGTGCAGTAGCCTACAGTACAGTACAGTACAGTAACCTACAGTGCAGTACAGTACAGTACAGTACAGTAGCCTACTGCACCGAGTCGGTAACGATGGAAGTTGGAGTGCCATGCCCCACCCGGCTATGCGATACCCCTTGTACCCGTGTCAGAGTAGCCGTTCCACCCATCTGACTGTGTCCCTTTTATGTCCATATATGGTGAATTCTGGATCCGTCTCGCTGTGTCCTTTTAGACCTATATATGGAGTTCTGTGTCAGGCATGCCCAAATATGGAGTGTTGTGATCATGTGATGTCAGAACAGGCCGGCGCCTTATATGGACCCTTGTTGGGCAGGGAGGCTGTCCAGAGCCCGGGCAGAGGCGGTTCTGGACAACCGTGGGTCCGACCGACTCGATACCGGGCACTGCACTCCCTGTGGGGGTGTGTGGAATTATCTCCCCACAAATACCACCTATATATAGGCAGACATTATCCCTTACTGTGTATATATATATATATATATATATATATATATATGTCATTTTTTGGATGAACTACTCCTTTAACCCATTCTGACCTGAGATCAGATTCTAGAAATGTCTTCTATGTCAGTCGCTCTTCGACTTTTCAAAAATAGCAGATCTACAAGCTCGTAGCGCGCCACTCGGTGGCGCGCTACGAGCTTGTAGATCAAAAAAACTTTTTTTAACATTCGTCGCAGCTGTTTCTGATGTGTCCCGTTGCACAGCGGCGCATGTACAGTAGCTAGCTGCATTGCGTCGCAACAGTTTCAATTCAAAGGAGCTGATGAAACATGATGAAACGCGATAGTTTCCAAGTAGTCCGCCTGTGTGTGTGTGTGTGTGTGTGTGTGTGTGTGTGTGTGTGTGTGTCCTCCATCCTCAGGGGCACTGGGATATCACAGCTCAGTAACTCCTCTCCACTCAAAGACACACCGGGAAGGCGGGAAGAAGACAGGGTGATGGAGAGAGTGTGTGTGTGTGTGTGTACGAGAGTAGGGAAGAGAGAAGGGGACAGATGTGCACACACCTATAGCCTGACGCACGCACGCACGCACGCACGCACGCACGCACGCACGCATGCACGCACGCACGCAGACGCGCACACACACACACACATACACACACACACACACACACACACACACACACACACACACACACACACACACACCTAGCCTGACGTACACACACCTAGCCTGACGTGCACACACCTAGCCTGACGTGCACACACACACCTATAGCCTGACGTGCACACACCTATAGCCTGACGTGCACACACCTATAGCCTGACGTGCACACACCTAGCCTGACGTGCACACACCTATAGCCTGACGTGCACACACCTATAGCCTGACGTGCACACACCTAGCCTGACGTGCACACACCTAGCCTGACGTGCACACACCTATAGCCTGACGTGCACACACCTATAGCCTGACGTGCACACACCTAGCCTGACGTGCACACACCTATAGCCTGACGTGCACACACCTATAGCCTGACGTGCACACACCTATAGCCTGACGTGCACACACCTAGCCTGACGTGCACACACCTATAGCCTGACGTGCACACACCTATAGCCTGACGTGCACACACCTATAGCCTGACGTGCACACACCTATAGCCTGACGTGCACACACCTATAGCCTGACGTGCACACACCTATAGCCTGACGTGCACACACCTAGCCTGACGTGCACACACCTAGCCTGACGTGCACACACACACCTATAGCCTGACGTGCACACACCTAGCCTGACGCGCACACACACACCTAGCCTGACGTGAACACACACACCTAGCCTGACGTACACACACACACCTAGCCTGACGTACACACACACACCTAGCCTGACGTACACACACACACCTAGCCTGACGTAGACACACCTAGCCTGACGTGCACACACACACCTAGCCTGACGTACACACACACACCTAGCCTGACGTGCACACGCCTAGCCTGACGTAGACACGCCTAGCCTGACGTACACACACACACCTAGCCTGACGTACACACACACACACACACACACACACACACACACACACACACACACACACCTAGCCTGACGTACACACACACACACACACACACCTTGCCTGATGTGCACAGTGTACACACACACACACCTAGCCTGACGTACACACACACACCTAGCCTGACGTACACACACACACACACACACACACACACACACACACACACACACACACACACACACACACACACACACACACACACACACCTAGCCTGACGTGCACACACCTACGTATAGCCTGACGTGCACGAATGGTATTGTGAGGGCAGTGCCATTAATGCACACCGATACTGTACTGTCAGTTTGTTTGCTGTTGGAGTTGGAGACATAATTTGGGGAGCTCCCTGGGGATCCCGTTTGGGAACCACTGCTTTAGAGCTGAGGTGGTTTTAGACGTCAAGACACACACGGAGCGTATAACATTTTCAGGTCAGAAAGTGATACATTATTTAGTCTGTGTCCGTTGCAGCTGCGGCCCTGGAGATCCCTGCTCCGTCTTTCTGGAGGAATGCTCTCAGGCACTTTACGTCTCAAAACGCACGCACGCACACACACACACACACACACACACACACACACACACACACACACACACACACACACACACACACACACACACACACACACACACACACACACACACACACACACACACACACATACACACACTAAACCGGTTCACATGGGGCCATGCAGTTTGGAACGAATAGCCTACCAGACTTTCGTCCGTGCTGTAAAGTCTGGTGACGCCATGCAGGTTTACAGGACATTATTTAGAATCCTGTCGTTTGTTCTAGACGTTGTTAGTCGTTGGTCTGTTTTCTAATACCGTAATCATCTGCGAAGTGGGAACCCTATAAGCCTAAATAATTTGTTTCAAGCACAGCGACTCTCAAATATGACTATACGCATTATAGAACATTTATACAGTTCTGTAACTCTGACAGTGGTACAAATGAAATGCAAATGGTCCCGGGGGGTGCCGTCGCCCCCCAGTTATATGCATGCCAAAGTGTGGGGAGGTCCTTGAAATAAAAACGTTTTTTGAGAACCAAATTACACCAGCATTTTGTGCCCTTTAAGTTTCAATTAATTTGTGTTTGTTTGTTGTGATTCATCCGTTCTGTAGTGATGTCAACTTTAGAGGGAGAGAAAAGTAATCCATTCATAGTCGTAGAACGGTCGTTCTCAAACCTTTTCATGTCAAGGACTCCCAAATGGATGTATTATTTCTGACCTCAGGTCAGGTGTTTTGGTTGTATGGTGTAATTTTTTTAATATCATGGTATCCATAACAATATGTGTCATCGGTTCATCAAGTAAACATTATATCTATACTGTATACTTCCCAATTTGTTTTATTTTACTGTTATATACTGTTATATATATATTGTTATAATTCACCATGGAAATGAGTTGGGTGCAGGATTTGTGAGTCGTGAGTAGAGGAATGGTTTATTTTAGTATAACGTACAGTCACAGTATAGTGCGAGGTCCACAATCCCCCCACTTTCTGTTCCTCAATTTGAGTGGATTGTCGTTAGAGATTTTGTGCTGATCGACACAAATATCAGCCTGTCCCTGCTATATACTGACAAGAAGAGTGGCCATGGTCGTATTTGAACTTTGGCTGATGTTGCATATATCGTTGCAGTGAACTGCGGGTTCACTGTAACGATATATAATGCAACCTCAGCCAAACGGAATCGCTTGAGTTTTAGAGTTCCCCCAATCATCAAAATACATTGTTAGTTGTTTGTCCTTTTCTTTTCTTTTGCACTCTTTTGAAGGGGTGGGGTGGGGTGGGGTGGGGGGGGGGGGGATTAAACACTATGAAAATGTGATATCTCTTTTTTCAGTTAAGCTGCTCGAAATAAACCCTCTGAGGTTGATAGAATCGTATAAAATGTAGAGTAGCTGCACCGCATCGAGTTAGAGGAAGTTGAACCTGAAACTGGAAACTGTGACTGTCTCTCTCTAGAGAGTCTAGAGAGTGAGAGTGTGTGCAGACAAACAGTATTGTGTGTGTGTGCGTGTGTGCGTGTGTGTGTGTGTGTGTGTGTGTGTGTGTGTGTGTGTGTGTGTGTGTGTGTGCGTGCATGAGACATTAGACAATAAACAAATTGAACTTGCATAATTACCAATTACTTTGTGGTTTTTCATGACAAAAAACGCCCTATATACTCGACCGTAACGTAGCAGATCTATAAGCTGGCAAACGTGGTTTCAAAAATGTTTACTTTTAAGGATAAAAATAAATAAAAAACAGGCTCTAGTTTTTGCTACGTTTGTGTGACACCGTAGTAGCATTGTGGACAACATCTTATTCAACGACAACAACATATTCTTAGTTTTTAGAGAGAGAGAGAGAGAGAGAGAGAGAGAGAATACAACCACCGTAAGGAATACAAATCATTGTGTGTACGCGTGCCCCCTGTGTGACGGACCCATGAGGGATGTTTCCATGGTCAATATGTGTTTTCTCTGAGGCTTTTACTTTGAAGGGGTTTCCTGCCCAAAAGTCATGCAGTTCTCCAGTGCTTTTATTTGTAAGTATTTCCTGCCCGCAAAGGGACAAATCAGTTGCAATTAAATGATGCTGGTATAGCAGCATTAGATCATCAAACTGCCACCCTTAGTGGATTGAGGAACAGATACTGCCACTGTGCCACGAGAGGAATGGCAATACATGGAGACGTTTGTTTGTTATGGAAGGGTCAAAACCGCAAAGGAAGGAACGGACGGCCAAACGAGCCCCAAACGTCTATGTATACAACATGCCACTTTATTAGCGCCTGGCTGGAAAAGGGGAACAAGGTTCATCTTTTTTATTGTTTTTCATCTTGTATTTTCACTGCTTATGGTTATACTGGAGGTTGATGATGGTCTTATTGTTGTGTGTGATGGGTTTTATTTGTAGCTATGCTATGCTTAATGAGTAAACAATATAGCTACTTTGATTAAGGGTTCATGTGAACATTTATGCTGTTTATTTATGCTGTTTAGGCCTATATATGCAGGGTCCCCTACATAAACCCTGCACTGTTTACACCAAATGACCTCGGTACATCCTGAAATACATGTATTAACTTAATACAGGATACAACATTTTTCGTCAATGAAATTAACCATGCTCAGCGTGTCCCCAGACCCCCTCTTTGAGAGCCACTATATAGCCATAAACCGCGGCTATAATACCGGCTATTGTATACGAAGATACAAATGAAATACATTTAAAAGTCTGATCACTGGCTATAAAGTTGACGGAGGCAGCAAAAAGCCTTCTGACACCAAGGCTGACGCAACGCGACAGAACACAGTACAGTAGTCTGCTCTGCACAGCGGGGCGTGTTTCTTTCCGTATCCCTTTCTCCTACTTCAGCATCGTGCAAAGAATTGAGGTGTCAAATGAATCGTCCCAAAGTTTGGGCCAACTTTCCATTTCATCCTATCCTCTTCCTCCTCCTCCTCCTCGTCCTCCTCGGCTGTCCCGTTGAAAGGCTTCCGAGGACAGAATATAGCACCCCTTCACGTCTCTATAGCGCTTTTCATCTTTAAAGGGATAGTTCAGATTTTTTGAACTTAAGTTGTATGAAATACTTGCCATTAATATAGTGGTTGCAACTGTATTAATTGATTGCCCGAGTCCCGTGGTGGGAGTTCTGCTCTGGTTTTAGTGAATATTAAGTAGCTAGTTCCGGTCATTTCGTGGGGGGCACTGGGGCCACGCAGTAAAAGTAAATTAATCCACAAAACGAACATAATTTGTATTGTTGACCTATTTCTAAAATATCAGCGTGACTTTCGTTCAACTTTGACCCCTCCATAACGGAACTATTTTTTGGGCGTAGCTGTGATATGGAATATTTTTGAAATAGGTCAACAATACAAATGACGTTAGTTTTGTGGATTAATTTACTTTTACTGTGTGGCCCCCAGGACCCCCCAGAAATGACCGGAACTACTTGATATTTCACCAAAAAACCAGAGCAGAACTCTGGCAATCAATGAATACAGTTGCAACCACTATATTAATGGCAAGTATTTCATACAACTTAAGTAAAAAAATAAAACTGAACTATCCCTTTAAGACCAGACAAAACCCCCTGTCCCCTGTTTGCACTAGAGTATAGAGCGGAGAAGGAGGAGGTGGGGTGGTACTATACTGCCCCCTCTGGGGAAGGTTGGATCACATGTCTGCGTCTCACATGCGTCGCAGGTATAAAAACACACAGCGGCGAAAGACTCGCCGCACGCGACTATCATAACGCTCTGACTCTGCAGACTTATAGTCTGCAGAGTCACGGCACGAGAGAATATAGCACAGATCTTCGCCGCGTGACACACGTTTACGACAAAGTCACGAGACTTACGTGCACAGGAAATGTAGATCCTAGAGAGATAGTCGCCAGGCCACTGTTCCAGTGTTGTTTTTGGCAGCAAATTTCTATTTTAGTTTAGTCATAGTCTTTGGACTGAAACTTAATTTAGGTTTTAGTCACATTTTAGTCACCTGGAATGTCTTAGTTACACACTAAATCTACAGTTGATTTAGTCGACTAAAATGTATTTTGGCGGGTCTTGATGCCGTCGTAATGAGTTTTTTTACACTTGCTGAAAATAGCCGATCTACAAGCTCACAATGCGTCGCAACGCGACGCGTTGTGAGCTTGTAGATCAGCTATTTTCAGCATGCAACCAAGTGTAAAATGACTTATACTGGATCTCTTCTCCACTAGTCCCTTCCTAACATTTTAGTCTAGTTTTTATTTGTCGACGAAATTGTCAGTATATTTAGTCTTAGTTTTAGTCATCGTAGCTTAGTTTTTATTTAATTTCCATTTGTTTTTGTCAGTGAAAATAGGTAGTCGACGAACATTTTTCGTCTTAGTTTTAGTCGACGAAAACAACACTGCACTGTTCCACAATCTCCGAATGCTATAGAGTCTGGAACTACATTTGAGCAAGGAAGCGGGCATTTCTGTTCATGGAAATATATTTTAAAATTAACTTTATACATTTACAATTTTAACATCCATTTCTGCTAAGCAGCGAGCTATATATATGCTGATCTGTATTTATACCAGTAAGATGCCTGAGAGCGACATCGTCCCCTAAAGGGGCGAGGTCGCGTGCACTGGCCATATATGGAGCGTGTCTTGAGTGTACAGGGTTTGATGAGGGCCCAGGTATAGGGCCATGCCTTCATTTCCGGGGCCTGTTGAGAACTCTAGTTTTCGCCGTCAAAAGGGAGACATCGAACAGGAAGGATGGATGGGGGAAGGATAAACATATGGAATGTCAGCACAGGTTCTGACATTTATCCATATACGAATATTGATGACATCAGCGATCTCCATATATGGGCTTAATTAGCGACAGCAGGTCACATTTACTATGATCCCTGTTTTACTATCATCCCTGGTGATGTCACGTGATGTCACGAGACCTGGGCACCATGGATTTCCCCATGCATGGGGATTCTGAGTTCTGACTGACTGACTGACTGACTGACTGACTGACTGACTGACTAATGCTCGCAATTAGGATAAATTTGGGGAGGAGGCTTCACTTCTGCTTTATCACTCCAGATGATGACCCAAAACACACTGCATTTCGTCGCCGTCGTGGACGGAAACCTCTTATCTCCACGTTCTGTTTGTTTTCTCACTGTAAATCAACGTCCTATAACTTGATCACACTATGGCTTCACACAGAAGCATCAACAGTATAGCAGATCTACCTTGTAGATCTTTGAATGCTTTTGAATTTAAATAGTGAGAATTAACAGTTTTTTATATTTTGGACATAATGAGGTTTCCACCCGACAGAGACGATATTATGTACAATAATGAAACTAGAGCAGACTCTCTAGCTAGGACCCCGCACTGGGCAACCAAATCCCTGCGGGGAGACACACACACACACACACACACACACACACACACACACACACGCACACACACACACACACACACACACACACACACACACACACACACACACACACACACACACACACACACACACACACACACACACACACACGCACAAGTGGTGGTGGTGGTGGTGGCACTGATGCAGCGTAACACATCCCTAAAAAAAACCAACAACCCATAATGCAAGTTTCATCACTGCAACATTGCGAGGCTTACATCATCGATGGAGCATAGCCTGCCTCAGCCATAGCGTGCTTTCTGGTCCAGAGGGGGCGGGTGCCGTCGAAAACAGCTGATGGTTCCTATATATCCCATTCTGACCTGAGATCAGATTCATACGAGGTTTCCACTGGACACACACTGGTCTGATTATAACCCATTCTGACCTGAGATCAGATTCTAAGAAATGTCAGTCGCTCTTCGATTTTTCAGATCTACAAGCTCGTAGCGCGCCACCAAGTGGCGCGCTACGAGCGGTTCCCGTTCAGAATGGGATATAGAGGGTATGCGCGTGACATCATCATCAAACCAGGAAGTGACGCGGGAACGCCTATAACTGACTACTGAGTGCCGACAAAATGACTTTCTGGCCTTGACAGCTGCATATACATCCAAACAGAAAAGTCCAACATGATTGCATTAAACGACGTTAAACTCACTTAATTGGCACTCACTTTGTCACTCGATTTGCCATTCACTTCATGCATGCACATATATACCCTCTATTGTTTTATACCGATACAGAGGCGGTCTGGTCTCCCTACCTGGTACATGGAGGGTGTTAGAGTGGGTTCCATTCTTCACAGTCGGGTTCATGATGGTGGCGATGAAGACCGACCATGATAATAACAATATCTGATCTCACTGACGGCACAGATACTAGTATCCCCATAGAGAGAGAGAGAGAGAGAGAGACAGACGGGGAGAGAGAGAGAGAGAGAGAGAGAGAGAGAGAGAGAGAGAGAGAGAGAGAGAGAGAGAGAGAGAGAGAGAGAGAGAGATAGGGAGCGAGAAATATGCAGAGAGAGAGAGAGAGAGAGAGAGAGAGAGAGGTATAGGGAGAGAGTAATATGCAGATCCCGGGCGTTAGTGTTTAGAGTTAGTGTTTGCACATAGAGCAATTTTTTTCGTGTGCTCAACGCAAAAAAAAACATTCTGTGCTCCGACATTCGCTCCGATATTCGCCCTGAAAAACACACACTGCTTGCAAACACTTTTTTTAGTGTCGAAGTGTCCTTGAGCAAGACTATCTGAACCCCTAATTTCTCCCGATGAGCAGGTTGGTGGTGCCTTGCATGGTTTCCTCCATCATCGGTGTGTGAATGTGTGAATGCAATGCACACGACCTAAAGCGCCTTGGATAAAAGCACTATATAAATGCACCGTTTAACATTTAAACGTTTGATCCTGAGCTGAAGTGTCTAACTGAAATAAATCGACATCGGAGAGGCTCTGGCCACTGATCTCTCTCTAACTCTCTCTCGCTCTCACACACACACACACACACACACGCACGCACGGGGCCGCACGCACGCGCGCGCACGCACACAAGAGTTTTAGATGCAGATCGTGGTCGAGGCCACCGAACTAATTCTAATTAGCATGAAATTATAAAAGCTCCATTTCGCCCCAACATAAAACCTCCATCACTGCTTATACTTGACACAAATTCAAGGGACACAAATTGTCTGCCCAAAGCATAGCTGTATAGGAACACTAATTCCTCCTATTTATAAACCACCAGCCAGCCAGACCGATTCCGCCTTTCAGAACTTATATTTCAAAGGGGGACCGACCGCGGCGGTATTATATGGGATTTGGGGAAAGTTCTACAGAACTTGTCAACGGTTATTCGGCATTCGAGCCACGTATACTGTACGTACGTGTCCAAGAAAACTGTCGGAGCTCAACCTGACATGTCAGTGTCTTCTTCATCCTCTGCCTCTGGCTCACCGGCTCCGCTGAGACTACTGCTAGCTGTAGCGGTGTGTGTGTGTGTGTGTGTGTGTGTGTGTGTGTGTGTGTGTGTGTGTGTGTGTGTGCGCGTGCGTGCGTGCGTGCACGTGTGCATGTGTGTAATGGGGGTATATACTTCCAGCAGCTCCAAGCCTGGGCACTAGCATTCCTTTTCTGGGATGATATCGTTATGTCATGTTGTAGTCATTGTTTTGTATAGTCATCAGGCCGGAACCCTCTAAACCAGAACATCCTTTTTCCCTCAAAACGGAAGAATGATACATTCTCAATAAAAAGCGTGACTCGCACTATACATCAAGGCTTTTATTGGCTTTATTGGCTTTTGTTTTTATTTATTCCAACGTGACGTAACGATATCATCCTCTCCCGACCTGGATCACACGGCAAAAATATAGACGCGAGGTTATAGGCAGCTATAACTTCTTCTGATTATTCTTCTGATTCTGACATGTACAGGTACTGTATAGCCGCTCTCTAGTTTATATAATAACTCTATGGTACTGCTTCAAGACACCATTAACCCGCCATGCTATTTTACAAGCTCACGTATGAGAGAATACAGTATACATCTGCTATTCTTTAATATTTTCAAGGGGAAAAAAAGTTTCTTCTGGGGTTCCCCTGGCTGGCTGGCACAAAACATTTTCAGATGTCGGGGTGGTCCACGGCCAAATGCATATCAACTTGGGGGTTCTTGACATAAAAAAGACGTTTGGGAACCACTGCTCTTGATTCTATTGATTGTTGATTCTATCATAATATGCATATCTCTCCCCACCACCCTCCACTGACTGCCTGCCTCAGTGGAGAGACAGTGGCCTCTAGTGGTCACACAGGGTGCTGCTCGCACCACCACCACTCAAACCCAAATCACGTGAAGTGAGAGAGCATTTTATTTCCCCCACAGATAAAACTGATTAAAAAAAAAGAAGAAACACCTGCGCCCCCGGGACGGGTGTGGCCTTGCACTGTGCACGTGCATGTCCAGTTGGATGTATAGATGAAACACACACGCACACGTATACACGCACGTACACGCACACACATGTGCATGCGCACGTCCAAATTATAGGACACACATGGGAGTTTTTTTTGGCAGATCTGGGGCTTGACAGACAGACAGACACGCGCGCACGCAGGGTCATCGATACAGGGGGAGATACAGGGGAGACACTTGATATGTTTATGAGGATTCACATGAAGTGGAAGAACTTGATCTCTCCCCAACTTAACCAAATGGACCCTTATACGTATAGATCTTTTAACTCTTGAGTGCGCTCCCGAGAGTTAAATTATTGTTAAACACGTGTAGTGAAATGAAAAATACGTTTTTCCACACTTTTAGACCATATCCGGAGTCATCATATGGCATATTTTTGTTGTGTATTTGTATATCAACAGTCCATAAAAATCACATTTTAATTACTTCCTTACTAAAACGTAATGCGTGATGACATGTGTAGAGGTACACATGGAGCTTCATTCAATTCACCTGTTTGATTTCCATATCTGCACATCCATCCAGCTGCTACTGAAATGAAAATCCTATACGTTTTTAATCCCATTCAACACATGACATCCAGACAGTTTATTACTTGGTTTAAACGTATTATAGCACGCTAAAATATGTATGTAATGAAAACATTATAGGGTAGAATTAATCCATGAGTTTTGCTCCTCTGTGACTTTGTCTACAAACAGATCTGCATGTGTGTGTATGCGTAGCAGAACTACGTCCCATAGCCTGGAGGGATGTGACGTTCTGATTGGTTCAAAATTATTTGAACTTGCTGTTTCAGGGTGAAACATCAAAATAAAATGCCCGTATAGTTTCAGCCTCATAGCCTTATAGTTTCTGAACCAATCAGAGCGTTGCGTCCATCCAGGCTATGGGACGTCATTCTACGCACATGCAGTGTCGTTTGGACACAAAGTGACAGAGAGACGGCAGCAAAGCCAGGGGATTATTTCTAACCTATACACAACCTATGAACCTATATACCTATGGTTATTATATAACCCTAACCCTAACCCTGAAAACGAGTAATACACTGTCTGGAAGTTTAGTTTAGTTTAGTTTATTAGTTTGTTTTTTCTTTCCATACAAAACATTCTTAGTTCATCATTTTTTTTTTTCTTTTTCTTATTCTGGAAAGAAAAAAAGGGTATAGACTGAAGCCTAGGCTTATTACGTCTACCCTTTTGTCCAATAAATAAAAATAATAAAAATGAAAATATATATGTACATCCCTTTTACAGGTCCTCAAACAACATTTCTACTGAACAGTGCAACATTCAAGTTTCTTCCTTTTTTTTTTTTTCATTATACTTTGAGAGCAGCCATTTTACAACATAACATGGTGCAGATGGCACGCACGCACGCACACACACACACACACACACACACACTCACTCTCTCTCTCACACACACACACACACACACACACACACACACACACACACACACACACACACACACACACACACACACACACACACACACACACACACACACACACACACACACATACACACATACAAACATCACACCAGTACACACCTGCATTCTGATCCCAGGTGTCAGACGCAAATTAATTATCACTTTAAAATAAAAATAAAAGCTATTCATCTCCCCTCTGGATCATCATCACCTCTCTCTGTTCATCTGACACTTCCTCTTCTCCATTATTCCACCTCTCTCTCTCTCTCTCTCTCTCTCTCTCTCTCTCTCTCTCTCTGCCTGTCTGTGTATTCCTCCATCCGCAACATGCAAGTTAGTTATGCTGCGTTCACACAAAATGTACAAAGATGCAAAGAGACACAGTGTATTTGTAGCTCTGTATCGTTGTAGCTGAGGTTGAAACCAGGGGCCCGTTCCACAAAACTTGGTTTAGAGATTAAGCCGGGATTTAACAGATATCCTGGTTTATATCCTGGATCAGCGATTAACCGGTTTCATGAAAGCTGGTTAATCTTGCCAGATTAATTTAACCAGTTAACCTGAATATGTTGAGGCTTGATTCGGTTTCATGAAAGTGATGCTACATTAGTTACCATGGAAACTAATGCTTTGGACCAGGCTAACAGCCAGGTTTAACCTGATCCTGATGTCTTTACTGTTTATTAAGCAGTCAAACTGATCACAAACCAATGATGTTTTCCACACTTATTCAATTATTATGGGTTTATGTTGCCTTATTTTCATCAGTCTGCAATAAAGGACTAATTTAAGCACTATATAAAATCAAATAACCAAAATATATAGGCTGCACAACATCATGACAGCTTGTAGATCAGCTGCTTTTGGTGAATGTTCCCCAGAATAGGTTTGTTGTTGTGCAAGTGCACGGTTAAGAATAATTATTATATTATATTATATTATATTATATTATATTATATTATATTATATTATATTATATTATATTATATTATATTATATTATATTATATTATATTATATTATATTATATTATATTATTTATATTATAATTTTTTTGTAAAAGTGAAAACCATTCAATATTACCATTACTAATTATTTTACAACATATTACCATTGTAACGTTTCACCCACTATTGAACCCATGACCCACAGTTCACCAGTCTGAACCCTGTCTGGACAACAACTCCCCTCAGAGGAGGGAGTTATGGCCAAATATCACAATGCGACAATATCATTATGCAATATTAAGAATTCTGTTTTAAGTTAATAGTAGTGGTAAAATGTAAACTATATTTTTGGGGTAGTTAATCATTCAGTCCATCCACTATTGAGAGTATGTTCTCTCTTTAATTACAGCAGCAGTATTTATTTAGTCCTTGTATCAGTAAGTCTTGAATAGATTAGTAAACCAGGCTTTTGCAGTCGCAGCTCCCAAGCTCTGGAATGAGCTGCCTCTGCACATAAGACAGGCCCCCACTCTTCAGGTGTTTAAATCACGCCTCAAGACATATTTTTATTCTTTGGCTTTTCCTAGCATAGTATGAGCTTTTTTATGTTGAAAGTGACACTGTGTACTGTATGCTGTTTGTTTTTAAATGAAGTTGTGATTTTTATTATTTTATTGTAAAGCACTTTGGTACAACTTGTTGTTATTTAAATGTGATATAGAAATAAAGATGGTATGGTATGGTAAAGATACTGAGATATACAGAAGGGGGCAGTAATGCAACTATTAAGGATGCAAACTGCCTTAATACCCCATGAAGAAGAAGGATCAGTAAATCTGTGTTCCACCGAATGGGTCTAGAGACAAAAAGCCAGGCTGTCTATTCAGCCGGCTTTATGATCCTGGTTTTCTAAATCCGCCCATTCTAAGCCTCGCTTGGCTTTAGTGGAACGGAATAAACTAGGCTGTAAAGACCAGGATTTTAAAAGCCTGGTTTTGGCCTAAATCCTGGATTAGTTAATCCAAGTTTCGTGGAACAGGCCCCAGCTCAACTTGTTTATAGCTTTGTATTGTCAGATGTATCTATCTTTGTATCTTCATGTCACTGGCAGCTTCCATTGACAATGAATGGTAGACTGTATCTTTGTGTCGCTGGCTTCCATAGACAATGAATGGTACTAGACTGTATCTGAACGCAGCACGGTCTGTTTGTTTACCCTATAGCTGCTTCTTTTGTTATTTTGGGCAACATCCATGACATATCCCCCCAGTGGTCTGCCTGCCTGCCTGCCTGCGTCTCACACTGTCTCAATCACAAAGTCCACCTCAAGCTAGTTAGACACGCACGCACGCGCGCACACACACACACACAAAGAGATACATTCTGTAGACACATTAGCTCACTGACACGCAAGTATGTGTTGTGCACACGTCACTGTTTACTCAGACTACAGCTTAACAACATACCCCCCCCCCCCACACACACACACACAAACACACACGCACACGCACACGCACACACACACACACACACACACACACACACACACACACACACACACACACACACACACACACACACACACAGCTGCTGTATATGGTGCCAGAGGACAGTCAGTGTGAGAGACGCAGCACACCAAAATATATTGTGCGTCCATGTGTGTTGAATTGCTGTTCCGTCCAAGCTGCCCTGTCACACGCACACACGGACGCACGCACGCACACACGCACACACGCAATGATATTAATACATATTTATTTTAGCCATTTAGTACATTTACACCTATGAGCCATAGAGTCATTTACGTCACTAATATAGCCTTTCCATAGGAGCATCTTTTTTCTTTTTATATATATTTTTTATCCCACGATTTTGTAACCCATTTTTCACCCCTGTGTCAATCATCGAATGTGATCCTGGGCTCTACACACCCTCCACCAACCTAGTCCCCATATATGGGGGTCGGGGGACAATGCCTGAGTGTCCAAGTTGCTTCTTTACACCTGACATTTTTAGAATCTGATCTCAGGTCAGAATGGGTTAATCAGACCAGCGTGTATCCAGTGGAAACCTCGTATGAATCTGATCTCAGGTCAGAATGGGTTAAAAATAGTTCAACGAGCCGATCTACATCGACACGTGAGCTTTATAGATCGGCAATTTGAACTTTAAAAAAAAAGAAAATTTGGCTTTGCCTTTATTTTATATTTTTTATTGAGGCTGACAGGAAATGGGGAGAGAGATGGGGGGGTGACATGCATTAAAGGCCGTCGGGATCGGGAGTCAAACCCGCGGCACACTGCCAGACTGGATTACCAGCCAAGGTGCCTGGACCACTGAGCCACACGGCCCAGGCCAATTTGAACTATTTTAAAAGGATTCACACGGGTGTGATCTTTATTTAATTAATTTTATAACCAATTTAATAACCAATTAAAGTGTTAACCACTCCCCCTTGAAATCGTATTTCCATTCATTTGTGTGCAGTCTAGATTCTTCTAATGCTTGGTTGGCTGTGTGGAGTCTGGATCCTGCTGCTAATGCATGGTTGGCTGTGTGCAGTCTAGATTCTTCTAATGCTTGGTTGGCTGTGTGGAGTCTGGATCCTGCTGCTAATGCATGGTTGGCTGTGTGGAGTCTAGTTTCTTCTAATGCTTGGTTGGCTGTGTGGAGTCTGGATCCTGCTGCTAATGCATGGTTGGCTGTGTGGAGTCTAGTTTCTTCTAATGCATGGTTAGCTGTGTGGAGTCTGGATCCTGCTGCTAATGCATGGTTGGCTGTGTGGAGTCTGGATCCTGCTGCTAATGCATGGTTGGCTGTGTGGAGTCTGGATCCTGCTGCTAATGCATGGTTGGCTGTGTGGAGTCTAGATCCTGCTAATGCATGGTTGGCTGTGTGGAGTCTGGATCCTGCTAATGCATGGTTGGCTGTGTGGAGTCTGGATCCTGCTAATGCATGGTTGGCTGTGTGGAGTCTGGATCCTGCTAATGCATGGTTGGCTGTGTGGAGTCTGGATCCTGCTAATGCATGGTTGGCTGTGTGGAGTCTGGATCCTGCTAATGCATGGTTGGCTGTGTGGAGTCTGGATCCTGCTCCTAATCGTCTTTGGACGCTTAAAAAAAAGAATATTGATTGATTGCGGTTCACAACTCTGTTCTGTATGTGCTCCTAAAAACAATATATTCATATTTTAAAAGAAAATGGAAATAACAGGCCTTGTGGATCTGCTTTTTGAAGGAAGTATACAACAGAGCTCAACGTGCTCATACTGGAAACGAATAACACTCACTCACTCTCTCTCTCACACACACACACACACACACACACACACACACACACACACACACACACACACACACACACACACACACACACACACACACACACACACACACACACACACACAATGTGCTCAAACGACCTCCTCTGGAAATAAATAACACTCACAGGAAACGTCTAAAAATGGACACAGTGTAATGGGCACCACGTAGGAGGAACTATCTGTGCGCTCCCGTGTGTGTGTGTGTGTGTGTGTGTGTGTGTGTGTGTGTGTGTGTGTGTGCGTGCGTGCGTGTTTTCACGGAGGTCAGGGGCACAGCGCATAACCTTCATACAGGCACAGGGTGTAACTCTACACCACTGTGTGTGTTTGTGTGTGTGTGTGTGTGTGTGTGTGTGTGTGTGTGTGTGTGTGTGTGTGTGTGTGCGTGCGCGCATGTGCGTGTGTGTGCGTGTATCTAACGGTGGTGACAGAGGAGCGACAGGCAGCTCTTGTGGCGCCTGACAGGGAGGCGTCGGGCAGCCATCTTGTCCTTGCTACGCCAACACCCCCCCACACACACACACACACACACACACACACACACACACACACCTCCGCAGGGCGCCACCGCATATTCCGACCACTGTGATTGGTGGAAAACCGACACGACGGCATGCGATGTGAACATTCCGTATATACGAGCTTTAACGACGCCGAATCGGACGACATGCTGCAAGAAAGCCGCTCTCCACCAGGGGGAGCACCGGGTGTCCCTGAGGACATTCCAGGTGGTCCCCATGCATGCAGCTAAATGATGGAGAGTCATTAACCCATTCTGACCTGAGATCAGTTTCATATACGAGGTTTCCACTGGACACACACTGGTCTGACGAACCCATTCTGACCTGAGATCAGATTCTAAAAAATGTCAGTCGTTTTTTCAAAAATAGCAGACCTACAAGCTCGTAGCGCGCCACTCGGTGGTGCGCTATGAGCTTGTAGATCTGCTATTTTTCAATAGCTAAAGCATAACATGATGCTAACAGAGTTTACGCTATATCAAGAGTTAGATTATTGTTAGACATTCTGCATTGTCTAATTTACAAGAAGTCTTTACAAATAGAGAACGAAGAAGGATTGTTATTTTGATCAACATTTGCATGTTATCTCTCCTAAATGGTACCAACATAGCCTGGAATTGCAAAAAAAAAAAAATCGTATGCGGACAAAAAGAACGAATGAAAATAATCTCATCAAATGGTGCTCCGTCGCTCATGCATGGCTTTGAAGGGTTGGATCAGACTTTGAAGATATGGGGGGGTGCCCCTTTGGTCGTGTCACAGTCACAGACTTTTGTCATTCGTTGTACAGTCTAGGTCTTGTATTTCTATGTATTGTTCCCTGGTCTAGAGTTTCCATGATGGTTTCTTTGCTCCAGCTGTGTGTAATTTTGTAATCAACCCTCTTGTGTATATCAGGCTTGTTCCCCTGCAGTCAGTCCTTGTTGAGTCATTGTATCCTGTCATCTGTTTCAAGTTGTTCATGTTCACCTGAATTCTGAATTAAAACACCAATTCATGGTTTTGAACACTATACATGCCTGGCTGTCCTGCGTTTTGGGTCCTTATACCTCACCTACACATGACAGGTTGCTCTGTAGGCCAGCATCAGAGTTTTGTATACTCAGCGAACCGGGAGCCTTAATGGAGGGAGCGGAGAAGAGGGGAGACATGTGACAAATTGACAATTCAAGTTATTTATGGCATGGCGCGAGCGTTCTGGCGAAAAAGTGTCCCGATATGGAGCGTCGGCCATTGCGTTGCGAGTCTCGCGACGTAGCCTGGACCAATAAACCAATAAATAGTGTGTATAGATCGATCAGCCAATAATATAAGTGTTTGAAACCTCGCTTAACCCATTTTGGGGCAGGAACCCATTTTCGTGTTAGCATCATGTCGTGCTTTAGCTATTGAAAAGAAGCAGATCTATAAGCTCGTAGCGCGCCACCGAGTGGCGCGCTACGAGCTTGTAGGTCTGATATGTTTTGAAAAATCGAAGAGCGACTGACATAGAAGACATTTTTAGAATCTGATCTCAGGTCAGAATGATAACTGTCAGGATGTATAGAAGACATTTTTAGAATCTGATCTCAGGTCAGAATGGGTTAAATAGAGACTCTGCGATCGAATATACTGTAGGAGGGGCGGACGAGGTCGCTGCACGGCGCGTCAGGACAGTCACAGTGAAAAACAGTGTATAGATGAGGTGTCAGATGCATGTTAATTTGCCGATAGATATGTCATCAAAGTATACAGTCAAATAACCGATATATTTGTATATAGGTTTATAATTCTTATTTGATCTTGAAAATAGATTTGATACCTTTTTTTGAATTGTCTGTATAGAGATTTCTCAAATGTAAATAGCACATAAAACGCACGCACGCGCCAAATAATAGCGTACCAAAAGTTACATTTTCCTTCTAGCTGATTCCATATAGCACCGGGCAATATATGACACATGACGCACTGCCAGGGGCTTAGGAATACACACACACACACACACACATACACGCACGCACGCACACACACACACACACACACACACACACACACACACACACACACACACACACACTCGCGTGCACGCACGCACTCACACACATTCACTGTTCTTAAAATGTGACTCTAATCTGACTAGCACCGAGATGGCCATGCCATGAAGGCAGCACTGCACTCACTGTGTGTTTGTGTGAGTGTGTGTGTGTGTGTGTGTGTGTGTGTGTGTGTGTGAGTGTGTGTGTGCCGTGCGTGTGTGTGTGCGCGTGCGTATGTGTGTGCATGCGTGTGTGTGTGTGTGTGTGTGTGTGTGTGTGTGTGTGCACGTTTATCCATCACTAGGCCCTGGATGATTTATTTATGAAATGTGATTTTTTTCTTTCCGGAGCTTTCCAGCTTTGTAACTCAAGCTAACACGCTCAAATGCTCAGACATAAACGCACGCACGCACGTACGTACGCACGCGCACGCACGCACGCACACACACACTGTTATCACTGTACAATACTTGCTTTACCAAGAGTTACATTATTTTGTTTATTTTGGGATATGAGGATTTAAATCCTGTGTGCTCGTGCGTGTGTGTGTGTGTGTGTGTGTGTGTGTGTGTGTGTGTATGTGTGTGTGTGAGTCGGTTTCCTGCTAGTCTAATCCGCTCCCTCTCCTTATGAGTCATAACAGGGCTAGTGTTGTAGTCGAGAAAAAGCCAGTCCAAGTTCAAGACCAAGTCTGAGGAGGGGGGGGGGGGGGGGGGGGGGGGGGGCGAGACTAGATTTTATATATATTTTTCTCATTATTTTGATGGGTGCATCATCTGCACTCATCTGTATAGGCTATAATAAAATGATTTCATTTCAGTATAGTGGCTCAAGAGTCAAGACCGAGTCAAATTAAGGGGCGAAGACCGAGACAAGACAGAGTGAATGACTTGAGACCATAGACTGTAAAGAATATGGACAAAGCGTTCGCCGGGTCTAACATGAACGTAAAATGAAGCCTGTAATAATATGGATGTAAGTCGCCATCTTTCTAGATCCGTTTGGTACCAGCTGGCCATTGGCTGGCTCCGTTTTGGACCAGCTGGCCATTGGCTGCCCAGACAACGAGGCGGGACTTCCCCCCCTTCTTCTCCGTTGGTTTTTATTTTGACTCGAGTGGGAGGGGAATCCCGATCATAGACTGTAACGGTAGCCACGCCCCTCAGAACATACGCGATGTTTTTTTTTCTTTATGGTCATTTTTTTAATTAATGGGACCATAATTTTCCAAAAACAATATTATGACATTAGAAATGAGACTTTAAACTAGTGACTGGAAGAAGAAAGTATTCATGACCATGTTTATTAAGGTAATACAGTCTAGGTGAAGTTGGGCCAAAATACATGGGCCTCTATGGAGCTATGGGGCTTTTTGGGTCCAGTCCAGCGCCACAACAGGCCATTATATGAACTACCGATTTCAAATGAGGCTTCACGAAATATCTGGCTGACTGCCCCCCTGCTTGAGACGAGTCAGTGTGTGTTTGCGTGCGTGCATGCATGCGTAACAGAGTATTTCAATATTGCAGTATTAATTGATACTTCTACTTTGACTACTTTTTCAACAACTGCTGGTACTGTATGTAACATCATATTGCGGCGCTGCTTTTGTCTATTTTTGTAGCAGAATATTTTATAATGCCATCTCAAGTCGGGTGGAAACCTCATAATATGAGGTCTCTTTCAGGAGAACAGTACAAAAGTATTATAGCATTCAAAGTGTACTTAAATTGCCAAAAGTAAAACTTATAATTATGCAGAATGTCTGAAAAAAACATTTTTAAATAGCAGATCTCTACAATGTGCTACACATATATAGCGACCCATTGTGAGCTTGTCGATCGGCTATTTTCAAATGGCCGTAATATACACTGCTGAAGTAACTAGTGACTAAAGTTTTCAAATAATTGTAGTGGAGTAAAAAGTACAATATTGGCCCAGGCCGTAGCGTAACGGTCTGGGCACCGGACTGGTAATCCAGTCGCAGTGTGCCGCGGGTTCGACTCCCGGACCCGACACGGCCTTTACTGCATGTCATCCCCCCATCTCTCTCCCGTTTCCTGTCAGCCTACTGTCTGTCCCTTCAAAAAATCAATAAAAGGCGTAAGCCGCAAAAAAAATATCTTAAAAAAAAAAAAAAAAAAAGTACAATATTTGGAGTAGTGGAGTAGAAGTAAAAGTAGGCCTATCCTGAAAATTGGAAATACTCCAGTAAAGGAAAAGTATATGCATCAAAATTGTATTTAGTTACAGTACTCAAGTAAATGTAATTAGTTATTCCACCACTGGATATAGCACTTTGGGTGCTATAAATGCACCATGCGTGTGTGTGTGTGTGTGTGTGTGTGTGTGTGTGTGCGCGCCTTGTGCACAGAGAGTGAAGTGAGCTCATCATCGTGTTCTGGGGTCTCTATAAATATTGTAGACGCCACGTGTTACAGTATGATGTCACCACGGCACACACGCACACACGCACGCATGCACACATGCACACATGCACACATGCACACACACACACACACACACACACACACACACACCCTCACACACACACACACACACACACACACACACACACACACACACACACACACACACACACACACACAACTGTGTTGCCGAGGCCTTAATAACCATAGCAACGAGGAGGTGTGGTTTGGCATGCAGGGATGATGCAGGATGAATCCGTTGCTATTTATTGAACGCAGATCATCAGCCCGAATTCCAGAACCTCAGATCACCCTCTGTCCTCCGGCTGATCCCATTTTGACCTGCATGGGAACGACTCTACAACATGTCTTCTAAATCCTGACCAGGCACGTGCAGAGGGGGAAGGGCAAAGGGCAAAATAAAGTAATTTTTTGTATTATTTTTTGCCACATAAGGACATGTGGTGTGGTGGGCCAATACGAGCTTATGTGGGGGCCAATGAGGGCTTGTGGGGGGCCAATAAGGGCTTATGTGGGGGCCAATAAGGGCTTGTGTGGGAGGAAAACAAGGGCTTATGTGGGGGCCAATAAGGGCTTGTGGGGGGCCAATAAGGGCTTATGTGGGGGCCAATAAGGGCTTGTGTGGGGGGAAAACAAGGGCTTATTTGGTCGGCAAATAAGGGCTTGTGGGGGGCAAATAAGGGCTTGTATGGGGGACCAATAAGGGCTTGTGTGGGGGGCCAATAAGGGCTTTTATGGGGGACCAATAAGGGCTTGTGTGGGGGGCCAATATGGGCTTTTATGGGGGACCAATAAGGGCTTGTGTGGGGGGACAATAAGGGCTTGTATGGGGGGGGGAAATAAGGGCTTGTATGAAGGACCAATAAGGGCTTGTGTGGGGGGACAATAAGGGCTTGTATGGGGGACCAATAAGGGCTTGTGTGGGGGGACAATAAGGGCTTGTATGGGGGACCAATAAGGGCTTGTGTGGGGGGACAATAAGGGCTTGTATGGGGGACCAATAAGGGCTTGTGTGGGGGGCCAATAAGGGCTTGTGTGGGGGACCAATAAGGGCTTGTGTGGGGGGCCAATAAGGGCTTGTGTGGGGGACCAATAAGGGCTTGTGTGGGGGGCCAATAAGGGCTTGTGTGGGGGGCCATTAAGGGCTTGTGTGGGGGACCAATAAGGGCTTGTGTGGGGGGCCAATAAGGACTTGTGTGGGGGGACAATAAGGGCTTATGTGGGGGGACAATAAGTGCCATTGGTGCTTCAAGACGAACATTTGACAAGTAATGATAAATTCCACTATCATAATGAATTATCTTTTAATCTACCATCAGTCAGTTTTAGTTTCAGACTAATGAGAACATTTTGCTTATTTTACTGTCCAATGACATGAAATGGCACAAGGGAAGGACTCCACAAAAAGACCACCCAAAAAATCGGCGTGCGCTACGCTCGCGCAGACATGTGCCCTTTTCTGGAGTTTGAGCCCCTGCCCCCCCAGTGCTCTCTGCACGGCCCTGATCCTGACAGTTTTCTGAAATGTTTCTATGTCAGTCGTTCTCAAACATTTTCATGTCAAGGACACCCAAGATTATATATGTAATTGGCCGCCGACCCCCATCTGAAAATATGTTGTTCCGGGGACCTCCCCGAGAAGCAAAGATTTGAGTTAAAAACGTTGGCTCTGAAATAATATATATTCAAAGATTTGCGTCACGGTTTTTCAAAAATATCAGAACTCGAGTTATTTCATTTTTCAATAGCTAAATTATAACATAATGCTTAAAACACCAAAAGGCGTTCCCGTCCAGAATGGGTTAAAGGCCAGTTCTGCAGTAGCCGCATTATGATAATGTGTGAACCTCTGTTAGTGGCGGAAAGAAAAATAAAATTATATAGGGCACTATGGCTTTAAGAAGGTAGGCGGGGTCAAACGTTGTGCATGACATACATTATAATTAATGTAGAAATAAATCACACCTATGTGAACTGAGTGGTACAGCTATATACTTTTATTGTGGTAGTTACTGTTCTGTACTGTATACAGTTTTATTGTTAGTTGTACTTTTATTGTTATAGGTATAGTGCTCAGTGTGAATGGGCCTGTAGGCTGCTCAACAGTGCCACTTTAGGTCACCCAGCAGTATCGCAGCTGTTCATACCCCAAACAGACATGACATATATAGACACATACACACATAGGGACACACAAAGCCAGTCATTGGAGCGGTGTGCGCCGCTCAAAAAGAGATGAAGGAGTGCATCGGTTTGGCTAGAGTAATAAAATCTCCAACAAGGACCTCTTTGGCACAACAGGGCAACCCTATATCGCCAGGCTGAGACGTGCACTGGTCACATTTCCGACAACGTGGAGAATACGTCATTTGGGTAACAATACTGAGGATGAGACCAAGGCACTGTTGTGCAAATAATGATATGTACTCCTTTCCTATACTTGCCCCTGAAACCATAAACTTGAGATTAAATGGAACTATACATTTTCTGGCTTGGTACAAAAACTCGTTGGCTTACAGTTCACACACAGAGCAAGACTTTAGCAATCACCTTCATGCATGTACTACTACATGCAACACGCACGCATGCACGCACGCACGCACGCACGCATGCACGCACGCACGCACACACGCACGCACGCACGCGCGCACACACGCACGCACGCACGCACACACACACGCACGCGCAGGGGACAGAAGGTGTCAGGAAGTCAACATGGTAACCCCCCCTGTTACCATGGAGACAGGATTCACATGGCTTTGGGAGGTGAGAATGAAAGAGAAACCCCTGAGTCTGCACACACACACACACACACACACACACACACACACACGCACGACGCACATGCACTCACACCCATGCACGCACGCACACACACACACACACACACACACACACACACACACACACACACACACACACACACACACACGCACACATGTGTATGTATATATATATATATATATATATATATATATATATATATATATAAATGTAGCGGGCATTTGGAGGTGGAACTGGAGGTGGAACTGGACAGGAACCAGTTGGCCCGCTGCCCTTGGGGGTGAGGGGGAACACTAAAGGGACGGACAGGAAACTCGCTGAGGTCAGCGGTGAACTAGAGCCAACTGGATGTGTGGTGAGAGAGAGAGAGAGAGAGAGAGAGAGAGAGAGAGAGAGAGGCACAGACAGACAGACAGACAGACAGACAGACAGACAGACAGACAGACAGACAGACAGACAGACAGACAGACAGACAGACAGACAGACAGACAGACAGACAGACAGACAGACAGACAGACATTACATCACCTCGTTCACGATTGGTCTAGATAAGTTGGGTGGGCGGTACCTATAAACTGTAAAAAATAAACATAACAATTATGCACTTCGTAACAACTTTTTGAATTTTTGGCATGGTGGTTGGTTAGGTATAGGAATTTTTCAAAAACCATTGCAAACAAATTTGGCTCACCCCCTAGTGGTCGGTTTGCAATTAAACCACTATTAGATATGTCAGTATATATGGTTGGAACCCCAAATAATTGATAAAAGATATTTTTCCAACGGATTCTGTTACCATTGGGTGTGCTAAATAACATACTAAATTTGTACGGTAAAACAGACAACTTGTAAGGCATCGTTTTCAAGATGGCGTCAACGATGGAGCTGCCAGGAGCTTAAAATGCCTATGTCATTGCAAACCGACCACTAGGGGGGGCGAGCAAAATTAGTTTGCAATGTTTTTTGAAAACATTATGACCATACCTAACAGCATGCCAAAATTCAAAAAGCAGTTACCAAGTGCATAATTGTTATGATTTTTTTTACGTGACACTGCCGGGAGCTAAAATGCCTATAAACCATATAAACTGTGATTAATGTATTAAATTATAACAATTATGCACTTGGTAACTGCTCTTTGAATTTTGGCATACTGTTACTGTAGGTATATGGTCATAAGGTTTTCAAAAACCATGGTAAACTAATTTGGCCCGCCTTCTAGTGGTCGGTTTGCAACTTTGGAATGAAACAGGCATTTTAAGCTCCCGGCAGCCATCGTGGACGCCATCTTGAAAACGATGCCTTTCAAGTTGTTCGATTTCCGTAAAATCTATTCTATCAATTATTTGGGGTTCCAATGCATATACTGACATATCTAATAGTGGTTTCATTGCAAACCGACCACTAGGGTGGCGAGCCAAATTAGTTTTCAATGTTTTTTGAAAACATTATGCCCATACCTAATATGCCAAAATTCGAAAAGTATAGTTACGAAGTGCATAATTGTTATGATTTTTTAATTGGCATTTCAGCTCATTTTAGCCACCGTGGACGCCATCTAGAAAATTATGCCTTTCTGGTTGTTCGTTGTTCCTAAACTTTTAGTATGTTATTTAGCACACCCAATAGTAACAGAATCCAACGCGTTTGCACAGCTTTTTGAAAACCTTATACCCATACCTAAACCTTATACCCATACCTAAACCTTATACCCATACCTAAACCTTATACCCATACCTAAACCTTATACCCATACCTAAACCTTATACCCATACCTAAACCTTATACCCATACCTAAACCTTATACCCATACCTAAACCTTATACCCATACCTAAACCTTATACCCATACCTAAAACACCACGCCAAAAATTCAGAAACTACTCACCAAAAGCTAAATCTTTACAAGTCCTCCCCCTGCTTATTATCTGCATATAACCCGCAATTTAATCCATGTTTCTCCCCTGCGTAATACACTATTTGTTTTATGTGCACCAAGATATGAATCAGATCAACTGACAACAACAACAACAACAACAACAACAAAAATCAGGAATGACCAAAGGCCATAGAGGAGAGATGAGTCTTGAGAAGAGACTCAACAGCTCAATGGACCGGGGCACTTGATATTGAAAGGGAGGCTATATTCCAGAGTGTGGGTGTTGCAACAGCGAACATCTAGATGTTAAATGAGTCGGGAGAACAATCAAAAGGAGCTGGCCAGCAGACCTTAAAGGTCTGGCTGGAGTTCAGATAGATATGATGGGGCCAGAACCATGTAGAGATTTATAGACGAATGCAATACCTCAAAATCTATTCTGAACTTGACAGGGAGCCAATGCAATCATAGCTAAAATGGGGGGCGATGTGGTCACGCTTCCTATAGTGCAGGTACAGAGGCAAGCGGCTGCGTTCATGGACCAGCTGCAAGTGCCTTTAAGTGAGGACTGTGCAATGCCTTCATACAAAGCAGTATATACAGTAATACCAGCCGTGATTCCATAAAGGCATGAATGGCCATTTCCAATTGTTTAGGGGGGGGGGGGGGGGGGGAGATAACTATAAGGTTTGATTTTGGCGGAATAAACCGCATGTTTTACCACGGAGCTAATCTGTTTGTCAAAGTTGAAGTTATTGTCAAAATTAAGTAACACCTATAGGTTTTTGATTGCTGAACGAATATTGCAGGTTGGAAGGGCCGAAGGGGGGGTTGTGGAAGATGGAGTACCGTGGCCGAAAAGTAATTATTTCCGTTTTGCTTTCATTGATGGGTATAAAGACAAGGGGGCAGCCTGAAGAAGACCTCCTATATAGGTCGAAACGTAGGATTCTTGTCAATAAATACACAGCATCGTGGCTGCGTGTGTGCAGCCTTTTTCTCATTTTTTGCAGCATGTCGAGGAGAAATATAATGGGACCTAGAGTGGAGCCCTGAGGGAATGTTCCATCCATGAGGTATAGGACTGAAGTCACGATATAGCGTGCTGCCCGGAATCCCAACGTGACGTTCCAGTATCGAAATCAGAATCCCGTGGTGAATATAGTGTCAAATGCTGCTGATAAATCGAGGTAGAACAAGCGCTGAGGAAGCTGCCAGAATCAGCGGTCATAAGAGTAGATCATGTTAGAACTTTCAGAAGAGCAGATTCTATACTGTGGCCTGGCTTGAAACCAACAACAACGGCCCCCATTCTGAACGGGAACCCATTTTGGTGTCAGCATCAATGTTATGCTTTAGCTATTGAAAAATAGCAGATATACAAGCTCATATCGCGCCACCGAGTGGCGCGCTACGAGTTTGTAGGTCTGCTATTTTTTGAAAAATCAAAGAACGACTGACATTTTTTTAATCTGATCTCAGGTCAGAATGGGTTAATCAGACCTACTATGAATCTGATCTCAGGTCAGAATGGGTTAAGTTCCATGGAACCTCTCGTGGAGGCCGTTGTTGACTATATAGGAAAGCCTGTAATTGAGTGTAAACCACTTTTCTAAGACCTTTGACGAGAAGGGAAGCTGGGAGAGATGGGTCTAAAATTTGGACAGGTTGGAGGCGTCATAATCCTGGTCACTAAACTGCCTCCCCCTGGCCAGCCGGGGCGCCTGATGGAGGGGAAAGGAACTGGTTGGAATAACGTGTTCCTTCCACGCGTTACGTCCAACCAGGGAAACTCCCCCCTGTCAGGTGTAAAGTAGCAACTTGGACACTCAGGCATGAAGGAAGCATGAGTTAAAGTCCGTTGCTCTCCCCTTGTCCCCCATATATGGGGACTAGGTTGGTGGAGGGTGTGTAGAGCCCAGGATCACATTAGATGATTGACACAAAGGTGAAAAATGGGTTACAAAATCGTGGGATAAAAAATATTTAAAAAATAAATAATAATAATAATCTCTCAAGGACAGATTCTGAGCTGCGCTACACCGAATCTGTCAGCGGGGGCCATTCAGAACGTGCGTACCAGTGTTGTTTTTGGCAGCAAGTTTCTATTTTAGTTTTAGTCATATAGTCTTTGGAATAGTGTTAATTTAGTTTTTGTCACATTTTAGTCACCCGGAATGTTTTAGTGCTATAGTCTAGTTTCAGTCGACCAAATGTCATGAGATTTCAGTCGACTAAATCTACAGTTGATTTAGTCGACTAAAATGCATTTTGGCGGGCCTTTATGCCGTCGTAATGGCAGATTTTACACATGCTGAAAATAGCAGATCTACAAGCTGCAAATGCAAAACTAGTGTAAAATGACTTACACTGGATCTCTTGTCCACTAGTCCCTTCCTAACATTTTAGTCTAGTTTTCATTTGTTGACGAAATTGTCAGTATATTTAGTCTTAGTTTTAGTCATCATAGCTTAGTTTCATTTAGTTTCCATTTAGTTTTCGTCAGTGAAAAAAGGTAGTCGATGAACTTTTTCCGTCTTAGTTTTAGTCGACGAAGACAACACTGGTGTATACCGGTATAGGCATACATTGTTGCTAGTGGGAATGAAAACACAGGCGCACCACAGGAAGTGGAGGTCTGAGGGCGCGACCAATAAAAGGCAACATCCTGTCATACAAATTCTATTGAGACCCGCAGAGACACATTCAAAGGAAACTAACAGCGAGAGGGCAAAGTTTTTCCTTCTTTTTTTTGCCGATGGGTTCCCAGATTGAAGGCATCCAGGTTTTTCATTTTTAAAAGAGGTTGGACTCACTACAGCATGTTTTATAGGGCACATGGGACACAGCCAGACGTGATTAAAGTGTTGATCAACAGCAAGACACTTGTGCCAACCACATCAAAAACCTATTTCAGAAGCCAGGCCAGGAATGCTGACAGATTTACAGTTTTTACGTTTTTTACTGCAAATTAAAACTCACTCACTGCCAATGACGTGTTTTGACGACTCAGTCCAAAGCCCACACCGGACAAGTGTTGCACGCGTCCATTTGAAGAAGAAAAAAAATCACGCTCGTGTGAAGTACTACAATCCCTGCTTCAAACACATTCCGTGCTCAAACACATTCCGTGCTCAAACGCCCCCATCAGACACACCCTCAAAAGCAGCCACTGCCCACGTCCATGTTATTGTATTTGCAGAAATCTTATCTTTTTCTCGGCTTCCATGTTATCTTCAAAAAAGAAAAATAAATGGCGAGACATGCGATCTTCAATGGACAATAAGGGATCCGAGGGGAGTTTCGTGTTCATCAACGACCGGGGGATCAATCGTACTTATAGCAACCCCCCCCCCCCCCGATGGAACTCCCTCGAGGACCCCTGGGGGTCGCCGGACCCCACTTTGAGAACCACTGTTCTATAGAGACTTCCATGGACAATGCACAGATTGCACACGCACACACACACACACACACACACACACACACACACACTTTTGGGCAGTCAGAGGAGGAGAGCTGCAGCAGGCAAACGTCGATCAAAAATAACAATTCTTCTATACATTCTCTAATTGTGTATAGACTTCTTGTGTGTGTGTGTGTGTGTGTGTGTGTGTGTGTGTGTGTGTGTGTGTGTGTGTGTGTGTGTGTGTGTGTGTGTGTGTGTGTGCGTACATGCGTGTGGGTGGGTGTTTTGCATGTACTGTATATTACAATGCACCTCATTGCCCTCCTGGCAGGGTCTGCAGCCGATCTGGGCCAATTAAAGCACACAACAGTACGCTTGAGTGTGTGTGTGTGTGTGTGTGTGTGTGTGTGTGTGTGTGTGTGTGTGTGTGTGTGTGTGTGTGTGTGTGTGTGTGTGTGTGCGTGCGTGCGTGTGTGTGCATGTGTGTGTGTGTGTGTGTGCATGTCTTCCAGGATGTAAACCATGTCATGCCCCCCCGTTACTCTGCTCAAGCAAGATGGCAACGTTAGCAAGTGAACTAGAAGAGGAGAGAGAGAGAGAGAGAGAGAGAGAGAGAGAGAGAGAGAGAGAGAGAGATTCTTTAAATGCCTTTATCCTGTACTATTACTGTACTACAGCACACAATTCAGCACAAATCATATACTGTGCCTGATGTATACATTAATCAAAAAATTGATTTAAGTCGAACACCTCACATGCACCTCGTCCTGCACTGCCAGCGATGAAATCTCATTAGACCCCTTTTGGTGTTTTAAACATTATGTTATAATTTAGCTTTTGAAAAATAGCAGACCTGCAAGCTCGTAGCGCGCTACGAGCTTGCAGATCTGCTATTTTTGAAAAATTGTGAAAATGTTTATTTCAGAAAATTGGAGGATTTAGAAGATCTTTTTTAAATTTCGAGGTCAGGCCTATTAATGCACCTAATGCAGTCCACCCATACTAGAATTGTTCGCAGAGAGTCTCTAACGTATAGCGAGGTTTCGCAACACTTTGTTGTTTGAGATCTACATGTACACTATACTATATTTATTGGTTATTTGATTGGTTCAGGCTTCAGAGAGAGACATTGGAGGATAGCGGTGGAAGGAGAGAGAGAGAGAGAGAGAGAGAGAGAGAGAGAGAGAGAGAGAAGGGCGAGGGGCGAGATTTATTTTGCGAGGCCAGACTGTTGCCTCTCGCAATGTTCAAATGCTTCCGTCACTCCGTCTGGAGCAACGGAAGCTCTGATCATGCAGTTTAACCCATTCTGACCTGAGATCAGATTCATACGAGGTTTCCACTGGGCACACACTGGTCTGATTAACCCATTCTGACCTGAGATCAGATTCTAAAAATGTCAGTCGTTCTTCGATTTTTCAAAAATAGCAGACCTGGCGCGCTACGAGCTTGTAGATCTGCTATTTTTCAATAGCTAACGCATAACATGATGCTAACACCAAAATGGGTTCCCGTTCAGAATGGGACAAGCGATAAAGCAGAAGTGAAGCCTCCTCCCCACTTCCGTTTCGTCTTTACTGTCGCGCATGCACATTTATCCTATATAGAAATCTATTTAGCTTGCTTCTTAGCAGAAATGGAAATGAAAAAAATAAGCTCTAAAGATATTTTAAAATATATTTTTGTGAACGGAAATGACAAAAAGATGACTTGGATTTCGGTGTAGTTCCAGACTATCGAGCGAGACTATAGGAAAGATGCCACTGCTTCTATAGGACTATAGGAAAGATACCACTGCTTCTATAGGACTATAGGAAAGATGCCACTGCTTCTATAGGACTATAGGAAAGATGCCACTGCTTCTATAGGACTATAGGAAAGATGCCACTGCTTCGTTGAAGTTGTGGAGATTCTTCTCATAACCTTTAATTAAATGACCTTCATATACACCTCTCTCATATGCACATATCTCTCTCTCTCTCTCTCTCTCTCTCTCTCTCTCTCTCTCTCTCTCTCTCTCTCTCTCTCTCTCTCTCTCTCTCGTGTCTGTCTCTGATTCATTGCTGCCGTTTCTCATGTCACCACCTTGTTAGCCAAACCCATGGACAACTAATGCACATGCACATGCACGCGCACACACACACACACACACACACACACACACACACACACACACACACACACACACACACACACACACACACACACACACACACACACACACACTGCCATGGGATTCATGCCCAGTCGTGTTGAAAGTGAACAACTGTGCAGCCAGCAGCACATAGGATGAGGAGCAGACAGAATGAATGCTCTCAGCCAGCAGCACATAGGATGAGGAGCAGACAGAATGAATGCTCTCAGCCAGCAGCACATAGGATGAGGAGCAGACAGAATGAATGCTCTCAGCCAGCAGCACATAGGATGAGGAGCAGACAGAATGAATGCTCTCTATTTAAAACCTGCATGTTGTTCAAAAACCCGATGTTGTGGCGATGTATAGCGTTGTCGTATGGTATATAGTACGGAGTTACGGACGTCCTTCGCTCGTCTCCAGTCCTGTCTCGAGTACATAATTTAACTGGGTCTTGACTCGGTCTCGGACCGAAGGGACCCGGGCGGACTCTGCCCTATCACCGAATCCGCTCCAGTCACGAGTCACTACAATGCAGTGAAATCATTTCATTATATAGCCTATATACAGTACAACGCATAATGAGGTGCCCATTCACATTAACATTATAACAGAGCTGTCTGGCACTTTAATAAACACATATCTGGTCAAGTATAGTAGCTGACGCGCCTGCCTGAAAAAAGAAAATCCGGTCTCGCCACCCCGTGCAGGACTTGCCAGAGCAATGGTATAAAGTGTCTATAATATTTTATTTATTTGGAGAGAAAGGTTGAGAGTCTGGATTTGGAGATTTACGCACATATAGTGGGACATGCTTACAGAGAATGAACGAAACGTGTTCCACTTCCACTCACAATTTAGGTGGCTTTTATAAAATACGGTACTTATTCCTTCATTAAAAAAAATATGATAGGCCTATGTATTTGGCACCTCGTAAGTGTAAATATCAAATCAAATATAATATAGCCTACGATTGAAACCGGCTACTGCACTGATTTTCTCCTGTGTTCAGTACGTTTCTGTGTTTGTGTGTGGACACAGATATCTCTGTCGTATAGGCAGGGATTTTTGAGTGGTGCAACCACTCCTACAACCAGCAATGTCCGTGTACCTGTGTGTAGCCAGCAATGTCCGTGTACCTGTGTGTAGTCATGAGCACGAGTGGTGTGCGCATGCGTGAAATTGGAACGATACAGAGAAGAAATTGGAACGATACAGAGAAGCTGGAACGATACAGAAAAGAAACTGGAACGATACAGAGAAGGAACTGGAACGATACAGAGAATGAACTGGAACGATACAGAGAAGAAACTGGAACGATACAGAGAATGAACTGGAACGATACAGAGAAGAAACTGGAACGATACAGAGAAGGAACTGGAACGATACAGAGAATGAACTGGAACGATACAGAGAAGAACTGGAACGATACAGAGAAGAAACTGGAACGATACAGAGAAGGAACTGGAACGATACAGAGAAGAAACTGGAACGATACAGAGAATGAACTGGAACGATACAGAGAAGAAACTGGAACGATACAGAGAAGGAACTGGAACGATACAGAGAAGAAACTGGAACGATACAGAGAAGGAACTGGAACGATACAGAGAAGGAACTGGAACGATACAGAGAATAAAGATACAGAGAAGAAACTGGAACGATACAGAGAAGAAACTGGAACGATACAGAGAATGAACTGGAACGATACAGAGAATAAAGATACAGAGAAGAAACTGGAACGATACAGAGAAGAAACTGGAACGATACAGAGAAGGAACTGGAACGATACAGAGAATAAAGATACAGAGAAGAAACTGGAACGATACAGAGAAGGAACTGGAACGATACAGAGAATGAACTGGAACGATACAGAGAAGAAACTGGAACGATACAGAGAAGAAACTGGAACGATACAGAGAAGGAACTGGAACGATACAGAGAATAAAGATACAGAGAAGGAACTGGAACGATACAGAGAATAAAGATACAGAGAAGGAACTGGAACGATACAGAGAAGGAACTGGAACGATACAGAGAAGGAACTGGAACGATACAGAGAATAAAGATACAGAGAAGAAACTGGAACGATACAGAGAAGAAACTGGAACGATACAGAGAAGGAACTGGAACGATACAGAGAATAAAGATACAGAGAAGAAACTGGAACGATACAGAGAAGAAACTGGAACGATACAGAGAAGGAACTGGAACGATACAGAGAAGGAACTGGAACGATACAGAGAATAAAGATACAGAGAAGGAACTGGAACGATACAGAGAAGAAACTGGAACGATACAGAGAAGAAACTGGAACGATACAGAGAAGGAACTGGAACGATACAGAGAATAAAGATACAGAGAAGAAACTGGAACGATACAGAGAAGGAACTGGAACGATACAGAGAATGAACTGGAACGATACAGAGAAGAAACTGGAACGATACAGAGAAGAAACTGGAACGATACAGAGAAGGAACTGGAACGATACAGAGAATAAAGATACAGAGAAGGAACTGGAACGATACAGAGAATAAAGATACAGAGAAGGAACTGGAACGATACAGAGAATAAAGATACAGAGAAGAAACTGGAACGATACAGAGAAGAAACTGGAACGATACAGAGAAGGAACTGGAACGATACAGAGAATAAAGATACAGAGAAGAAACTGGAACGATACAGAGAAGGAACTGGAACGATACAGAGAAGGAACTGGAACGATACAGAGAATGAACTGGAACGATACAGAGAAGAAACTGGAACGATACAGAGAAGGAACTGGAACGATACAGAGAAGGAACTGGAACGATACAGAGAAGGAACTGGAACGATACAGAGAAGGAACTGGAACGATACAGAGAAGGAACTGGAACGATACAGAGAAGGAACTGGACAATACAAATTGGAACGATTCAGAGAACCAATAGACGGGAGTTGAACCACTCAGGCCCTTTTCCACCAAAATAACTTCGGTTCAGAACCGTTCCGAACCTTGGTGCTTTTTGCGAACCGGTCGCGAACCGGCTGCATTTCCACCAGATTGACGGCCGGTTCATTTGGTGGCGCTATTATACCTCAACACAAAATGTTGAAAGAGAAGGATCCGTCATGCGCCCGAGGGCGTTGCACAACACAAACCGATGTAAACAGTATCCACGAGGTTGTGATGTCAAGGTTACAAGTTATTATAACGCCCCGCAAGTCTCAGCTGGATTCTGGATCGCGATGCATCCGTATACGTTTGGATCGTTTCATGTTTGCGTTGGCAATTAATGTAAACGTATTTTTGTTCAAAGATATCTGTTGCGTGTGTCACTGTGTCTGCGACGTCCTCCCAAGTTCCAACCCACTGACAAGTTCCAACCTACTGACACACCCACTTATATCGTCTCGGTTCACAAAGCGCTGCGTGCAATTACAAAGCTGAACCACCGTTTTGTGGTTCACATTGGGAACGAACGTTTATGGTTCGGAACCAACTCATTTTCAGTGGAAACACTCTTAACTGGTTCAATATTTAGCGGGAAGAAAGAACCGAACCGGTTCAACCCCGGTGGAAAAGGGGTCTCAGTTCACACGGGGTGTGATTTTTTTTTAAACGGAGGACGAACATATCCGTTTTGCAAAAGATCCATGTAGCCCAGGCCTTATAGTCAACTATTGTAACGTGAAGAATCAAATCGCTTATACAACTTAAGCTTATAATTTTCATAGAAGCTTTGTCATTGGTCGAACATTTCCCTGCAGAAAATGACTAACCAATCAGGAAGTATAGACAGGCAAATTTAATGCATTATTCCTCATTTTTGAAGGCCGACTGTGGCCCCTAGAGGTGTCACAGACGCTACATATATTTTCTGTCTGGAAAAAATAAAGAAGAAAAAGTAATTTGATGTTTATTGAGTTTACATTGCGTGCGTGCGTGCGTGCGTGCGTGCGTGCGTGCGTGCGTGCGTGCGTGCGTGCGTGCGTGCGTGCGTGCGTCTACTCTATTAGTAATGTAGTATTGTAAATTAATTGTCCTATACATGGGTTGTCTAACAATGCATTCACATTGCTGGCACTCCCGCAAGCACACCATTAAATCTGTGTAATGTACGCGTGCACACACGCACACATCCACACACACACACACACACACACACACACACACACATGCGCGTGCACGCGCGTACATCCCTTACAGTGCATGAGGAGGTGGTATTATAATGGATGTCGTGAGGAGATGCACACACACACTCTCCTTTTAATGAGCTGTTTGTACTGTATGTCAATTCAGCACACGTGTGCACACACACACACACACACACACACACACACACACACACACACACACACACACACACACACACACACACACACACACACACACACACCCTCACACACACACACACACACACACACACACACACAGTTTCTAACTAAAACGTAAACCCTTTATATGTGG